>NW_018128148.1:342211-356671 GCF_001952655.1 Monopterus albus | reverse complement strand
GAGAGGAGAGGGGAGGGGAGGGGAGAGAAACTCAGAGCATCATGGGGCCCCCCAGCAGCCTAGGCCTATAGCAGCATAACTAAGGGAAGGCTCAGGGTCACCTGATCCAGCCCTAACTATAAGCTTTATCAAAAAGGAATGTCTTAAGTCTAATCTTAAAGGTAGAGAGGGTGTCCGCCTCCTGAACTGAGACTGGGAGTTGGTTCCATAGGAGAGGAGCTTGATAGCTAAAGGCTCTGCCTCCCATTCTGCTTCTGTGGACTCTAGGAACCGCAAGTAAACCTGCACTCTGAGAGCAAAGTGCTCTGCTCGGATGATAAGGCTCTACGAGGTCTTTAAGATATGATGGAGCCTTGTCATTAAGGGCTTTGTATGTTAGGAGAAGGATTTTAAATTCTATTCTGAATTTTACAGGGAGCCAGTGGAGAGAAGCTAATATGGGAGAGATATGATCTCTCTTGCTAGTTCCTGTCAGTACTCTGGCTGCAGCATTTTGGATTAACTGGAGGCTTTTTAGGGAATTATTGGGACATCCTGATAGTAAAGAGTTACAGTAGTCCAGCCTGGAAGTAACAAATGCATGGGCCAGTTTTTCAGCATCACTTTGAGACAGGATGCTGCTGATTTTCGCCCGGTGCGGCATTTTTTCATGACACGTGGGGGGCGGCACAAGCACTTGGAAAGAAAATAATCTGCGCCACTAAGCGGTTTTCTATTATCTATCATATGTGGTGCCCCTGCTTGATGAGAAGGTGCCGTGCACAGAAGCTGTGAGAGGTGGAAAGGGGAGAGTTCACCTCTCCCAAATGGAGCGGACGAAGGGGCGGGGTGGGGTGGGGGGATCCAATTAGTAGGCTAAACTAAGTCAGTGACACCTTGACTTTCTTCCAAATAATGCACATTTCATTCATAACATTATAAACAGACCTATAATTTGCACTTTTTTTTCCAAATTGTGTGAAATGGCTAATAAAAAACAGCGATGGAGAGAAAAAGGTCAAAGCTTCAGGTGCCCAATTTAGGAAAATAAAAAGAAGAAGAGCAGAAACAAGCAAAGGATAAAGGTATGCAACCAGAATTGTGGTTTTCAAATGTTCTGTTGAAGGATTGGATATTGGTATATAGTTAGCTAGGACACCTGGGTCAAGAGTAGGCTTTTTGAGTAGAGGTTTAATTACTGCAAGTTTAAAAGCCTGTGGAACATAACCTGTTAATAGAGAGAGGTTAATCAGATCTAGTATGGATGTGTTGATTAGGGGAAAGACGTCTTTGAGCAGCCTGGTCGGGATGGGGTCCAGGAGACATGTTGATGATTTAGATGAAGCAATTGCTGAGGTCAACTCAGAGAGATCTATAGGGGAGAAGTAGTCCAAGTATAAATGAGGTCTTACAGATGTTTCTAAAGCCATTGTAGTAGATGGCACATCTGCGAGAGCTGTGGGAGTGGTCCGACCAATTTTTTCTCTAATAGTTGTGATTTTATTTGTAAAGAAGCTCATGAAGTCATTGCTGCTGAGATCTAAGGGAATGTTAAGCTCAACAGCACTGTGGCTCTTAGTCAGCCTGGCTACAGTGCTGAAAAGAAACCTGGGGTTGTTCTTATTTTCCTCAATCAGTGATGAATAAAATGCGGTTATATGTTATTAAACTATCTTTCCAGGCTATGAAAAACTCTTCTGACTTAGTGGAGCGCCACCTCCTTTCCAGTTTTCATGATGCCTACTTTAGGGAGCAGAGCTGCGAGCTGTACCACGGGGCTAGCCTCCTCTGTTTCACTACCTTCCTTTTCAGAGGGGCAATGGTATCAAGTGTGTCCGACACACCTGGCCAATAAAACAGATTCTGATTCTGACAATGCACATGCTAAACTTGGCATGTTTTATGCTGGATGAAGTCTAATTTTAGAGTCGCCAATCAACCTAACCTGCATGTCTTTGGACTGCGGAGTCCTGAGTACCCGGAGAAAACCCATACAGGGAGAACATGCAAACTCCGCACAGAAAGGGAACCCGGAACCTTCTTGCAGTGAGGCAACAGCACTAACCACTGCGTCACTGTGCCGCCAGTTATAATTCTCCTCTAAAATGTCCAAATGCAACCAAAATTGGAGCCCAGGTGCAGGACAACACAGGCCTGTCAAATAGTTTACTTTTGCCACTTGAGGGCACTTCAGCTGTGGTTTATCTTTGAAACATTATAACTCTGGAGGGAATACATTAATCTCAGACAAATTCATTATATTTCAGATAATCCCATGTCTGGCTTGGGGGGGTTTACAGTTATAAATATATCACAATCTCATGTTCTGATGGCGTTTAAAGTTTGATAAACTGTAACTCATCAGTGGAGTGTGCTGAAATGCATAGATCCGTGCCAGTTGGGGGCACTACAGTGAACATTGGGATGTTGGGATGGGGGGTCATTCAAAGACACAATGACACTACACACTTTGCTCTATTTTGGTGTAAAGTAGGTTTTTGATTTGATGCTTTAGCTCATGTTCCTCTTATTAATCACATCACCATGGTGCCACTTACATCAGTCATTCAGTCTCTATTATACAACAGTCCTGGACCTATAACTGTTCAAAAGATCATTTTGATATCCTTTTTGTTTCTTAATTGGATGTATTTTAGTTTTAAGTCCCTTGTTCAGCCCCTCTGGAGATTTTTCTCTGACCTCATTTCATGCTGTTCTGACAGCATAATGTTTCCCTCACACATGTACAAATGCTGTACTAGGATGTTCTGCAAAAATAAAAATAAAAAAGTGCTCCATCTCATCTTCCTGTGTCTCTCACTCCATCTCTGTCTGTCTTTGGTTTCCTCTGTTCGAGGATTTATGCATTATGTCCTGATCCAGCCAAATCCCACATTGTTCTCTACATGTTTCATCACATGTGGGCAAACACTGTATTACTGTGTTCTGCAAGTCCAACCACAGCTCAGTGATGACAGGAGGCGGTCAGGCACCTAAAACTTCAGAAATTTTCAATTCTCTAGTTACCTAGTGTAGGTTCAAGAAAGAAGCCAAGTCATTTTTTCCATCACACATAAATGATCCACAGAACTTAAATTTTATTCACATAAAGTGAAACATTTGAAATCAACTGAGGTTAATTCCATGTAAAGAATATAAATGATCTAAATGCAGTTTTCACAGTAGCATAATATGTATATACTGTACATGAAAATATTCGTTTCCTACCAAATACACCACGTAGTACAATAGTACCAACTGCAGTTGTAACAGAGGTTCTCAAACTCAGACAGAAATTAAGAAACTGATAGACATTTTCTCACAACATAAAACAATTTTGTGATCAAAACCACCTCAAAAGACGTTCAGTCTCCTAATTATGAGCCACTGTTTCTGGAAGTTACCGTTTAATTTTTACTACTTTACATTACATTCACTTTAGAATCAGTTATGTCTGAGGGAAAAAATTGGCGAAATTGAGTCTTCCCTTGAGAAACAAAAACACTTCAGGATCTTCCCAAAATATTTCTGAATTTAACTTTCATATTAAAATATGAGACTTTATTTTTTGGCAGGAAGCAAACTTATCATGCACTGTAGCAGTCGTAGTGTATTCCCCAAGTTCCAGCAAACATCAAACTTCAGAAGCAGACTGGTTACCTGGAGTACAGGTACATTAACCTTTATTAAAACACCCGACAGCGAGAGTTAAATCATCAGTTTTAAAGTGAGCAGGAGAATGTTTCCCTTTAATCATCAATAAAATACATTTTGATTAATAAAATACATGATTGAGCAGGTTGCTAATGTGCCTCAGTGGTTCCCAGCCTGCAGAGGGCGCTCTGGCTCTGACACGGTTCACGTGCATGATGGGAAACATAGGCTCCAGACTTTTGGACCAAAGTCAGGATTACATCTCATCCTGTGCAGGTAAAAATCTCATCATGTTTTTAATTCAGTTACCACATCCCAAAGGTTTGCGTTGATTCATTCTGAATCTTTACTGTCTCAACATCAGTCTCCTCCCACTGGCCGAGCAGTTTCTTATTTTTACAGAACTAAAGGACGTTCCAGACTATTCAAGATTTCTTAAGTGGTTCATGTGAATTAAGGTTACACTGATTGTTATGGCATCCTACGGCAATGTTTACATTCGTAGAAATATTATTTCATATTAATTTTCCCAGTAAATATTAAAAAATTATGCCCAAAGGTATCAAACAAAAGGTCTACTGTGACACCTTCAAATGACTGTCATAAAACAGAAAAGGCTGCATATTCTCACATTAATAATCTTCAGTTTTTAACTCGATGACAATTTAAAGTCTTTGAAAAAGTTAAGATTATTATTTGTGTATTTTGATTAGTGATGAAGCAGGTTTAGCAGCAAGGCTGAAAACCACTGACTGAGATCATCTTTGAACTTCAGGAAGTTAAACCTAGAACTACAGATTTCAAACTGAAAGACAAAGAACATGAATCAGCTGTGCCATAGTCTGAAGGTGTTCAAGAGTATTTCTGTAACAGGAAGAATAAAAACAGTCTAATTTACAGCAGGTTTTAGTTTAAGGTGATCAGTTAGTTTAAGAAAGGAGGAGAATCAGAGTAATTCTGCCAAAAGTCAGTGAGGATAGAGTTGGTTCTCAACACAAACAACCTGCTGTACGAAGAGAAAGTCACAATTTAACAAGATGAATAAAAGTTCAAATGTCGAACCCGACTCTGGACACACAGCTCTGACAGTGGACACGGAGCCCACCTCACAACTGACACCCTTCTGTTGTTACTGAGATCACATCCTTGTACTGGTGCTTTATAGTTATCTTTAGTGATCGGTTAGTACTTGAGTTTGTTTCTCCATCTGGACTCACTTTGTATCTTTAAGTTGAATTACTTTAAGAACTCACAGAAACAACATCTTTGAAATCAGTCCTGAGGTGGACTAGACCCCTGAAACAAATCCATAGCCCCTTAGTGGCCCAGAGTGGCTCAACGCCTCAGGCCTGGTTTGATTTGGGGCTCTCAGGGATGGGCAGAGACTCCACCGAGGACTGCTCATCAGGATCTGGCAGCAGCTCCTCCTTGTCACTGCAGAACCAGACATGAACACATGGGTGGAAGTGTTAATGACAGAGACAGAAAGTTGCTCACTGGTTGGTTTGTAGGTTCACATTCCTGTTCCCAAATCAGAAGTTCTGGTTCATCAACACAGCAGAAAGAGCACAGAGCCCTTTACTCTCTCTTTTTAACCAACTACTCGTCAAGATCTAAGAACAGTTCTGATGTATGATGAAGATTAAAGTCTCATGAGGGTTTGTTCACACTGTTCACAAGCAGGGGGTGGCATTAAGTGAAGTGTTACCCACTGACAGGTTAACATTACCTGATGGAGGAAGGACGGGAGCGACGGTGGCGTCTCACAGACACAAGGACAAGCGCTACCAGCAGCAGAGCAGAGATGCATGCCAGGGTGACAAAGAGGAAGAAGGCTGGAGGAGACCAAAGAGAAGGATGAGAGGAGGGTCTTTCTGGGAAAAGCCTGGTTCAAACTGAACCCTGACCTGACTGAGTCCAGTCTGGTTTATTTCATCAGGGTTTCTTCCTGTAATTAGTGCTGAAAATTAATTCATGCATCAGATGCAACAGACTGTTAGAAATAAGATTATCCTCCTGTAATCAAGTCCTGTGTTACCTGTGATATACCAGCTGTTTAAGGCTGTTTTCACATTAGCTGCGATTGTTTTGTAAATGACCTGGACTTTGGGATCAAGTGTACTCAGATCTGGGCCAGGGTCCCTAGTGCAAAACCACCCTAAATGCAATTCTGACTGTGAGTCTGCAGCCACACACAAACATGCTGTTCACAGATCAGACAGAAATCTGCTCCAAGTGAATTGAAACTCCACATCTGAAGGTTCAGAGTAGAAACTGACCTGCAGTCCAGCGGGTGCGCCCATGTTTCTCAAATGAGCCTGGGACAGAAGAACAACACCAGGACAGATATTAATCAACACATACACTATTAACTATCTCATAGCAGACACAGGTGTGTGACTCACCTGGGCAGGCAGTGTTGCAGCTCTCCTCGCTGTCATAGTTGTTCCTGTTGCCTTTGCAGCCTCCATACACGAAAGACTCGCAGCTTCCTGTTTTGCTGTTGAAGTACCAGCGCGGAAACGCTGCTCTGCAGGGTCCCGCCTCAGACGCAACCTCGCAGCGCTCTAATTGGACACCAAGTTCCACACAGGTATGTTTTATTTTATCTATTAATTATTGTCTTTGCTTCTGCTGTTTTGATTAATTTTCCTTTGTATTTTTGTGACATCACTGTTCTGTCCATCACACAAACAGCTGCTAGAGAAACATCTGGATGACACTGTATGCTAATTATACTTTGCAAGTACACTAAGGCTGCAACAACTTATTTATTTTTAATCGATTAATGTCCCAACCCAGTGACTGTAGACAGTCACTGCTCCCAGACTTGGAGTATGTGACTGTCAAATGCCCATGTACCGGATGACAAAGTAAGAATTTCATTGTACAGGGAAACACGTTTTCTGACTGTGCATATGACAAATAAACACTTTGACTTTGATAGAATACCTAACAATACAAATGAAATATAAAGTAGATGAATAAGTAACAAAATCTAAGGCACTTTAAGCAGCAAATGCAGCAATATAATAAAGACATTTATATGGCAGTATTAGCAGTCAGCAGAGCAGACATCCTGATGCTGTGCACATACTAGCAGGGGACTTCAATAATGCAGATTTAAAGACGGTACTCCCCAAATTCAACCAGCATGTAAAGTGTGCTACCATAGGAGCTAACACACTGGACAAGGTTTATTCAAATATAAAGCTAGGCTATAGCGCCAGTCTGACCACTTGTCCCTTTTTCTAATTCCTGCATATGCCCCCCTCAGGAAAACTGCCTCTACCATCACAAGGACTGAAAAAAACTGGGCCTGACGGTGCCTCTCAGCAGCTACAGGACCGTTTTGATAGGACCAACTGGGACGTTTTTGAACATCTAGACCTGGAGGTGTTCACAGACAGTGTCCTGTGTTATATTAAGAACTGCATAGACACTGTTACCATGGACAAACACATTAGGGTCTATCCCAACCGGAAGCTCTGGATGAACTGGGAGGTCAAGCAGCTACTGAGAGAGAGGAACACCGCCTTCAGGACAGGCAACAGGGCTCGCTGCGGGCTATAAACCCGAGCAAGGCTGCTTGATTGGATGGCATCCCCGGACATGTGCTGAAGGACTGCGCAGACCAGCTGGCTGGAGTCTTCACCAGGATCTTCAACCAGTCTCTGGCCCAGTCCACTGTCCCACCCTGCCTGAAGTCCTCCATCCTAGTTCCCCTGCCTAAGAAACCCTACAAAACCGGCCTCAATGACTACCGGCCAGTTCCACTCACTCCAGTGGTGATGAAGTGTTTTGAGAAACTGGTATGGAGACACATTATGTCATTCCTCTCACCAACATCTGACCCACACCAGTTTGCATACAGGCCAAACAGATCCACAGACAACACCATAGCCACAGCCCTCCACGCTGTGCTGTCCCACCTGGAGCATCAGGAAAGCTATGCATGGCTGCTCTTTGTGGATTATAGCTCTGCATTCAACACCATCCTCCCCCAAAAACTGGAGTGAGAGGGCTATTGTTTATTTTGGTTTTCTAGCGGTTAAGTTTTTAAATATGGTTTTATTTCATATGTTATTTTTTTTATTGCGGCACCGACTGGAGGTCACTCTAAAATTTTGTTGTACGCGTTACAATGACAATAAAGGATCATCTTATCTTAGTTGTTTACAATTCTACAACATCAGTCTGTTTACCAAAAACACTGGCACCAGTTCATTTCCTGCTGTATTCTGATTGACTGGTTGGGCTCACAGCAGTATGAGAATCTCTTCTGAAGTCTGATTACACTTCGTTCCATATGGGACAGTGTTACTGCAAACTGAAGGAGTGACTGACAGGACATAAAGAAACCGATGCTGAGGTAACTGTTGGAACGTACCAGCATAGTCGTCGTCGTCCGGCAGATCTGCAGCAGAGAGAAACAGAGTCATGTTCACAGACAACCTGACACAGATGTTTTTAGCATCAACCTACAGCTCTTATCTTGTCAGGCACCTGAGGATGAGCACAGAAAAGCACTAGCTCTTCTTTCTTTACTGTTGTAGCTGTAATTAACATGCCAGCCTGCAGGAGGCGTCATTGAGGCCTCAGACCTGTCCCTGCCACTGCACAGGTAACAGGGCATACTTTCACTAAATAAGCGTTAGAGTTTGGCTCTAATGAAGACACGAAGTCGCCTTCTGTAAAATAACTTGTGAGGCCAGGTGTGTGCAGGTGTGACCTTACCTGTCTTCTCAGCGTGAGCTGACTCAGTAGGGGCAGGTTCAGACTCTGGACTATGGACAGACAGTTCTGGACCAGCAGAAACAATAACAGGATGAGCTCAAAGGCTTTCTGCTGCTAGTCATGACTACTAGTACTACTAGAACTAGTAAAGAACCATGTCTACCTGGATCGAAGGACGGAGCCCTCCGAGCAGTCTTGACAGAACTCGAATCATCAGGAAGAACCGAACCTGGACACAACCACACACACTCGTCAGATCTACTGGTCTCAATGGTCAGATCTGTAATGGTTAGAGTTGGTTGTGGTGTTTGCTGTGTAGTTGTGATGGTTAGGGACTGGGGAGTGTACTGCGCGAGTGAGTCCTCACAAAGACACTGTACAACATGTCTGTAAAGAGGGGGTGGTGTTGATTTGTGCCACTCCCAGCTGTTCTCAGATTCCTGTGAAAGAAGATAATCCTGACACACAACACTGGCACAGCGTAAGCACTGAGCAGGCTTTGACCTTTCCTCTGTGATGTTCCAGACAAACAGGCTCAACAACTGTACAGAGCAGATTTTATCTCAGGTGTGTTTCCTTTGTTGTGGAGGTGAAGGAACACAAACACATGATGTAAACCACAAAAGTGCGTGTCACTGCACACACACACAGAACAGAGGTGACACGACACAGGTGAGGCTTTCTTCAATGACAGACAACTCTGGTCTCCAAAAACAAATCTGCACCGTTCGTAGGTACACATTCAGGCTCATCTCCAACTTTCCACAGGAACTGACAGGACTGTAAAGTGAACAACCCCTTAAGTCCAGGTGCATTGTGGGAGAACACACCAGCAGAATGTAATTGCTTCACACAAATTTATACTTTTGTTACAGCTTCGTTAATAAAAACATAATTGTGTGATATCGATTACAGCCCCCTGACTCGAATCAAAATCGCATCGTGGCATATTTTTAAGGGTCAGCAAACATCCGATCGCTGGCTAAGAGAATCAATACAGGATGGCATCATGATCGATATAGGAGCATACCCATGGCGCCGTTAGTACACCTGATGATGTCAGCATACGTAGTGTAATGTGGCGTCTCATGTGGCCTACAAACAGAACAACGTGGCGGGAGGTGAAGCTCGCCAGTTAGAAGATTTAAGCCTGAAGATATCTGCTTCCTCTGTTGTCTGGAAAAGGTTTGTCTACAAGTGATCAGATGTGGATCAAACATTTGTGATGTCCAAATTATGTCGGAAGCCTGTACAAAAGGGTGGAAACATGCCAAACTTGTTCCACCTCAGAATGCGAGGAGAGCCAGTGGTTCTGCAAGAGAACACGGCAGATGTTGACGCGACAACAAGGAAGGCAACTGCTTCAATTCAGAAGTTACTGTCAGCTTGTCTGAATGCAACAAACAACCCAAGGAGGACGTGGCACGTCACCGAGCGTCACTAGAACAGCTGTTAAGGCGGACTGCTGATGTGACCTGTGGCCACGAAGATAACGGGAACAGTACTAATTTCAGGATCACATCAGTACAGTTAAATATCATGATACAACTCCATCTCCATTGGCCAGCAGCTCCCACTTTCTCAGCAGATGAATCACTTAGCCATTACATCCATACAAAACCCAGCTGTAACAGCTCATCAGAGCTCACAGATGTGTTCTATGGCATTTCAGAGCTGACATCTGCAAGTGCCACCTGTCTCCAGCCCAGCAGAGGCCTGAGTTTATTAGCTGAGTGGTACCTGTGACTCCGGTGCAGTTTGTCTCACACTCCTCCTGAGAGACAAAGTTGTTTCCATTGCCCCCACAGCCACCATAGATGAAGCTGCTGCAGCTCTGATTGGTCACATTGTAGTAGAACCTTGGGAACGCTGCCCGACATGGACCCACCTTCATCGGCTGACGACAGTGAACTGAGAGGAGACAGAGGAAGATATCAGACTGGCCCCAGGTACATAACAGTTCAGGTTTCTGTTGGTCCCGAACAAAGTCTGACTTATTGACACCATGTACATATGTGAAGCACAGGGCTCAGTGCTGGTCTGCAACCAGCTGGTTAACACAGAAGATTAAGCCCTTCTAAAAGTATATTGTCCACACCAAACCTTAAACTTGCTCTTTATTTACTGACACCTACTTGTTATTTATAGTTAATTCTGTCATAGAAACAGGACGGAGACACACACCAGTGAAAGAGTGATCTGTCAGCGCCCCACTAACATTAGCTTTTACCAGGTTCTGTGAACAAAAACCTCAGTTACACTGAGGATGTTCCTACATGTCAATAGATACGATCCCAGAGTGAAGTAAAAAAATGTCGGCGCGAGGTTCCACGAAGTCTTTCCTACAGGATCAAACTTCAGTGGTCACAGCAGGTTTTCCTCCCAGGTGTCGTGTTCACAGGTAAAACCAGTCTGACCAGTCTGACCTGACACCCTCAACACTACACCCAACAACAACAACACTCACAGGTCTCAGAGACCTAACCCTGGACAGGTGGACTCAACCTGATATAAAATGGCAGACAAGGAAATGTGAGTTTCTGAATGGTAATAAAGCATCACAGTGTTGCTGATGTGACACGAAACCCATTCTGCTTCAGTCTGAGCTCGTTTAGGTCTACATCAGGTGAAACACGCAACACCTGGCTGACTGGGATTCAAATAACAGCCGAGTTTCAAAGAGCAAACTTCAGGTGAAAGTACAGAGTAGAGGTGGAATCACCTTGACTGTGACAGCTCCTTGGTTAATTCTCCACTAATTTCAGAGAATTAGTGAGTAGCCGTCCCTGGTAGGCTAGTGATTAAGGTGTAGCGCTCTCGCCGCTGCGGCCCGGGTTCGAGTCAGGGTTGCATCAGGAAGGGTATCCGGCGTAAAAACACGCGCCAAATGTCAACATGTGAGTCGTCAGTGTGACAATTTGCTGTGGCAACCCCTAAATGGGAAAAGCGGAAAGTGACTTTCTTAATTTGAGAGAATTAGAATTAATCTAAAATAATTAAGCTGCTAATAAAGGATAATGCTGTTTTTTTTAACATGTAAACATACACCAATCAGCCATAACATTATGACCACCTGCCTAACACCCTGAACACAGGAGTCAATGGGGCAGTTGGTTGTCACTGTGCTTCTGTTTTCACACGTGTGTTGACCAGTGAAAGACTCACTCCTGCTGTGATATCACCACTGAATACGTCTCTTCACAGAGGCCAACGCACAGTATTTCTCATTTTCACCCATTTGTTAAAATGGGTGAAAATGTTCCTGGTCACCTGTGCGGAAAAACACAGCAGAACCACACCAGCTGCATTCCTCCTGCTTCCATTCACAGCTGCCAGGAAACACCAAGCTCTAAACTGAATGCTGGTTTCAAAATCAAACCGCTGAAGAAATGGAATGGTCTTCTTTCATATAAACAACATAGGCCTCAGTGACACATTAACACTACGGGGCGTTTTTAACAACTGTTTCATATCACTGTTGATTATTTTGGAGATTTGGACAGAAAAAGGTCTAACTCTGACCTTTTACAGATGAAATGATTAAGTTACCACATACCTACAGATCAATCTTTACACTGACAGTAATTACATTGCAGTTTTCAACTTTCAGTCCAACTCTAAAATCACAATCTTCTAAAGTTCCATCTCAGCAACATCACATTATGACTGTAGAACAGGACTCGGCAACCACCGCGGTGCAACAAGTGTAAACAGTACCGACACGTGCACCAGTCCGATAGCTCAAAATGTGTAAATATGTATATAATGTTTATGAATACTGCCTCTCCTCCTCCTCCTCCCATACTTCCCCTACCTTTGATTGCACTACTGTCTGTTGTATAAAAACACACTGAGAGACTCTGTACCGGAGACGAATTCCTTGTATGCTCAACATACTTGGCATTTAAAGGTGATTCTTTTTCTAAATATTCTTGAGTCAAATATCTGCGTAGGTGTTTTTATGGCAGCGAGACTGCTCCTACACCATTAACTGGAGGACGTTTGATAAAACCATTAACAGTCACGTAACCACTGGGAGTGCATTCAGAATGTAGAAACAGTGAACGGCAGCTTAACTCAAACATCTGCTGATCTGGGGCCAGGCACAACAACATGACTTGGTCAGTGACTCGGCTGGTTGGTCAGGACCTTGTCATCAGGACGCAGTGTTTGTCAGGACTGAACTGTCAAAGGAGCAGACTGACGTTTCAGCCTGCCAGGACTTAACCAACTGGTCAGACAGCAGCAGCTTAGCTCAGCAGTCATCTGGAAAACACCAGTTTGAAGCTGAGCAGTAACTACGGTCACGGAGCTGAGAAAGGCTGGATCACCAACCAGGCAAAGCAGCTGCACAACCAGGAAAGCACTCATCTTTCTGACAAGGTGACACATTCAAATGGGTGGTTGTGCCTCAGCTGCACTAACATATGTTCACAGTAACAGGAAACTAAGAAAGTGAACAGCTGCTACCTGTGAATTCATGGCATTTTGCTTTCAATGTGACAACTATTATGATTTAACTGCTGTATTTAAAAAAAAAAAAAAAAAAAGCAAAGATCCTAAAGCATCAAATACATTTTAGCTCCAGGAAACTGGGTAAATAAGCTTAGGCTGTTGAGCTGAGCTAAGCTGAACTAGTCACTGCAGTTTTTACTAGTTTGGTAGTTTTCTGAACAAAGTTGGATGAACATCATCAGCAAAACCTCCTGTTAAATCACCAGAGCAAGATTAGTTGGTGACAACAGCTGTAGGGCTGCACTGACCAAGGACTAGTCAGCTCTTCAGTGCGAATATTCCTTCTTTTATTTTATATATACAGTCAGGGAAAAAATTATTTGAACCTCAGCTGATTTTGTAAGTTTGCCCACTAACAAAGAAATGATCAGTCTACAATGTCAATGGTAGGTTTATGTGAACAGTGAGACACAATAACAAAAAAATCCAGAAAAATGCATTACAAATAAAGTTGTACATTAATTTGCATTTTCATGAATGAAATAAGTATTTGATCCCCTATCAGTCAGTAAGATCTCTGGCTCCCAGGTGTATTTTATACAGGTAACGAGCTGACATTGGGAGCCCTCTCAGCTCGTTACCTGTATAAAAGAAACCTGTTCACAGAAGCAATCAGTCAATCCAGATTCCAAACTCTTCACCATGGCCAAGACCAAAGAGCTTTCCAAGGATGTCAGGGACAAGATTGTGGACTTTTTTGAATAGCAGACTCATTCCGCATATTTAAAAAATGTAGAAATGAGCTTTTTAATATAAAAAAAAAACTGCTAGAGCTGGAATGTTAATAGAAATTGACAGTGACTTGCCAGTGATTTGTCACATCTGCGTGTTTTATTTGAATTATGTAAAACTTCCATCGCATCCCCCATCCTCAAGAAAAAAAAAAAGAGCAACAAAAAATGATCCCAAGCATCTATATTCCTCATTTTAATTTTTCATGAACTGAAATACCTCATAACATTTATAGGAAGCGTTTTTTTGTCTTGTGTTAATTTGAACTGTACAAAAAGATGTTCCCTTAATGAGAGCAGGTTTCTTGATCATTTTAACACTGATCTATTTGATTAAGATAAGCCCGTGCTCTCAGTATTTGAGTGAATTGTGCTGATGTTCACAAAGTAATGATTTAAGTGGCTACTGCAAATGAAAACATACTCTAGTAACTAGGAACACTATTGGCCTTGTTGTATGCTGACCCTCCCCTTCCCAAACAAGTGCCCTCCAAACCTCGCCTGTGATTTCACCAACTTGTGTGATGCTCACTTAGCTCAAATCTAGAATTATATCAAGGGTTCAGGGTTTTAGAAATGTGAGGTGTGTGAGAAAATAGGTGTTACTAAATGACAATAGTCATGAAGGTTCGAGCTGCCAAACATCAGCTGTGAAACATTAATGACTTGGGGAGGATCTGCAAAGAGGAGTGGGTCAAAATCCCCCGAGATGTGTGCAAACCTTGTGGCCAACTACAAGAAATGTCTGAACTCTGTGATTGCCCACAAAGGTTTTGCCACCAAGTACTAAAGCACGTTTTGCAAAGGGATCAAATACTTATTTCATTCATGAAAATGCAAATTA
>NW_018128148.1:331983-342004 GCF_001952655.1 Monopterus albus | reverse complement strand
TAAATGCAAAAGAGTGACAGGAGCACATTTCTGAGCATTTAAAAATCTGTAAAAGACAGCTGCATGCGATGCAAAAGATAAACTGTGACCTATTTAAACTGACGATATATGACGTCATAGATTTGTCGGAACGACTGGTATTTCTGTTGAAACAATGCTCCTATAGGTAGGTTTTTCTCCTGAGACGTGGTTATAGCTGAGTTTACTAACATTTTTAAACTTCTCCCATCAGTTAACCCACAACGTGTGTTGTTACTGTGTGTTTGATGTGCACCAGCTCACTGTGAAAACAATTCCTCTTATTTATAATTCCTCACTGAAATGTTTTCCCGTGTCTTTGTTAGCTTCCTAGGCCCATTTGGATGGATGCATGTTGCAGAAACGGTCGGTAAACTTTATTGGAGACGGGTAAACAAACTGGACTCCCATACCATTCAGCAAAACCAGCCACGTGGTCGCGACAGTCTCTTGTAAACGTAGACCAGGATGATTGACAACACTTCTAATAGAGTACAACAAACCAGCCAATAGTAAAATTAAACTGCAGTACTAGTGTTCCAGTCTCTCGCACAATTTTAACACAAAAAGCAGAACTCATTTACTTTGCGTTAGCATTTCAAGGTCTCGATTAAAACTGGTTTTGGGGTTTAGTTACTCTGAAAACGGAAACCTTTGTGAGTAGCTGACTACAGAACTGTTGAGGGCTTGATTAAGTGATTGATTGATTGATTGATTGATTGATTGATTATCACTGGCTCTCACTGTCCAGAGAAACTTTAGTAACATTTCCACATTTTGTTCCACATTAACGTTTCTCTGTCTGAGCCTCGTCACATTAACACAACATAAACAGGCGTGTGAAACAGAGCATCAGCTCACCCTCCTCTTCCTCACACGCTTTGATCTTGACATTTCTTCCCAGTCGCACACGCGGTGACTCAGCTTTTACTGTGAAACTTTTCAGTCTCGAGTTAATAACGAAAATGACAAATTAATTATGAATCAAATTGTGACACTGAATTTGTCTGGAAAAACTGCTTGTGTTGTAAAAGTACGAGACCGATTTATTTATCAACTGAAAGAAGATCAGCCAGGAAACTCGTTGCCTCCTATAGTTTCGGTTAAACACGGTCGATCAGACGAAATGAGACATGAAGACGTCACGTTGGTCCTTTGTCCTAACATTTTATGAAGCAGTCAAAAACAACCAGCTGATTACATTAAACTGTTTTCTGGGCTCCATCATTATTCACTTTTCACCTGAGACACGAACGCGGTTTCACTTCCTGGTATCACTTCTGCCAAAAACCAGGACATTGTAATTTAGTTAGGCCCTGATCGGTCCGATTGTCCATGATCAATAATCAAAACCACCTGTTAACACACCGCAAACACAACAGAAGAACTGAGTGCGTCTTTTTTTTTTATTGGTTGGGGGTCTAATCCTACCGTCGCTGGACTCGGTGGTCTGCAGTTCCCCGGCGGCCATCATCGGGACTACGTGCGGCCCCCCCTCGCCGTCCTCCACCTCTGTGCGGGTCTGGACCGACACCTTGACGTAAACATTGGCCCATTTGCTGGGCAGCAGGAGGCATCCGCCCTTGGGACAGCCGTGCACCAGCTTGCACTCCGGTGCTCCGTCCTCCGGGAAACTCATCCAGGCCAGGTCACAGTCCGCCCTGTCGCAGCACGACGCCCAGCATTTCATCGGGTCCGACACGCCCGGAAGGTCGACCGCATTGCTGACCAAAAAGATGGGGGACACGGTCTGATTCACATCGACGGACCGGTCCAATTCACAGGCCAGGGCCAGACCGGAGCAGACCAGGAAACAAAACGCGAGACCCAAGCAGAACCCGTGTTTGTTCATCTTTGCTCTGTGATCTGGATCAGGTTCTGGGTTTGATTCAGTTTAAACACTAAAACTGGTCGAGTTTCTTTGTCTTCTCCCACGTCTGAAGTCCTCTCAGCTCTGCTGAACAATGACCCACTACCGTGTTTCTTAGGCTTTTGGTGTCGCAGACAAATTTACCTGAGCGGCAGGTGAGGTCACTGCGACCACGCCCACCAAATATGTCACTGCCGCCTCATTAAAGTTCAACACATAACAAACAGGAGGCTGTTGATTATTTTTCTCAGAGAAAGACTCAAAAATCGAATATTTTATTCAGTGGAAAGTCAAAGAATTTCATTCAGCCTGTTTGTTTACGTCACATTGTTTCTCTTCTCAGAGTCAGAATCAGCTTTTTGGCCAGGTGTGTTGAACACCCAGGAATTTGTGGCTCTCAGTGTTTATGTTTAATGTTCTTCCTTAAGGCAACAAGTCAACGAGATAAGACAGAGAACAAGAAAAGAAAAAGAATGTACAAACAAGAAAAAGGAACGCTTTAGGAAAAGAGTACTTATACATACAAATATATACACACAGATTAGCTGCAGTTTTCCAGATAGATCTATACAAAAGTATATTTACAAGATATTACACTGAGGGTTGTCATTCTGTCATACAGTCATAGGATAAAGTGTTGATCTGAGCCACGTTCTGTGGGAGGAAACTGTCCTTGTGACTGTTGTTGTGGGTACAGTGACCTCTAACCTATCACCGAAACCTTGGTGAATAATAATCTTACATGATGTACTCTGCTTCAGGAATTATTCAAATTTATTCAAGCAAGATACTTTAACATTTTTTTATTTCTTGATGTTACATTTTTCAATATAAAAATATAACTAAATAGGTATAAACTGGCAAGAGACTTTTAAAACTAATGTAATGTGTAATTGTAATTGCACATTTTTATACTGTGGGTGTCAAATGTCTTTATTTATGTGCTAGTATTATTATTACTATATATGTGTTCATATTAGCTTTATATTGTAACGTAGGGCTGGTCCCGCCAAGCCTGTGTGAGTCAGGTGCTGCTGAAGCTGCTGCCCCAGACTCACAAGTGAAGGAGCTGCAGGGAAACTGGATCTGTGTTTCACTTGCTAATCAATAACAAGAAATAAATAAATCCTGACGCCATGTCAGTCATGGAAACACGTGTGTGTTTCTGTCACATGTGATCATTACTGCTGTGCATCACTGCTGCTCCATCAAATCAATTTTATTTGTATAGCGCCAAATCACAACAAAAGTCATCTCAGAACACTTTACAGAGTAAGGTCTAGACCTTACTCTGTAAAGTGTTATCACTATTATTACAGCTATTGGACCACAATGGCCAAAAAGCCCTTCTAACGTGTAATTTGAAAGAATCATGTACAGACCTGTTCGCTTCAGGCTTTCTTTAGAGGAGGAAGAATTGTAAAACTACAACGACCCTGTAGAGGACCACGTTTCTTTAACAGCTCCTTTAATTCCACCAGCTTTACTCACTTCCTCACACTACTGAAGCAGTCACACATCTGGCATCTGCCTCTGCATTGAACAAGCTACAGTATGATTTGGGAGTTTTTGAGTTCAGAACTTTGTAAATATTTTAAATATTTAAACTTTGACTGTGGAACTTAGACAACTTGACTGAGACCTGGACTCTGGAACAGCAGACCAGAAAGCAGTGTGAAGCTTAGTGGATATCATTGATTTTTGGGTGTAAATACTTGTAACACAAGAAGGTTGGCAGACTTTCCTGAGGAGTTTGCTGATGGCACTTCATATTTTGTAACTCAAATAAAACAGACTCTAGAAAGCATGGACTGTTCACTTCTCTGCCCTTTATGCATAATTGCACATTGACTGCTGCACATCCTGCTCCCATGCAGCATACATTCTCTTATTATATTCTTATATATTTTTATTATATTGCTGCATCTGCTGCTTAAAGTGCCTTAGATTTTGTGTTACTTATTTATCTACTTTATATTTCATTTGTATTTTGTGGCATTCATGTGGACGGCAAAGTAAGAATTTCATTGTACAGGGAAACACGTTTCCTAACTGTGTATATGACAAATAAACACTTTGACCTTTGGGACTCTGTGGATTTGGGGTCAGACTGCGGACCGCAGTTCTGGTTTCTGTCCACAGTCCTCTGTCACATTAATCTCCGTGTTTGTGCTTGTGCTGGTAGAGGACCCGAGGTTGAGGAACACAAACACCGCCCCATAGGAGTGAGAAGGGAATTTTATAGCCTACTATTCACACACCATGACTCACACACACACCATTTATATACATAACACTATAATGTATGATATTACTAGTACATATACAGTAATAATTAACAATAGAAAAAGAAGCTTTATTTTATTGTAACACGTACAATGAAATTCTGTTGGGAGCCGAGGGCCCTGGGCCGCTGTGTGCATATGCGCCGCCATCACGGGCAACTTGGGGGGGTTCAGTGTTTTGCCCAAGTACACTTCCACATGTGGACTGCAGGCACAGATTCAAACCTTCAAACTTCAGGATGGGAGATGTCTGCTCTACCCACCGCACCACTGTCAAACAACAATATTATATCACCCTAACTATAAGCTTTATCAAAAAGGAAAGTCTTAAGTCTAGTCTTAAAGGTAGAGAGGGTGTCCGCCTCCCGAACTGAGACTGGGAGTTGGTTCCATAGGAGAGGAGCTTGATAGCTAAAGGCTCTGCCTCCCATTCTACTTCTGTGGACTCTAGGAACCACAAGTAAACCTGCACTCTGAGAGCAAAGTGCTCTGTTAGGATGATAAGGCTCTACGAGGTCTTTAAGATACGATGGAGCCTTGTCATTAAGGGCTTTGTATCTTAGGAGAAGGATTTTAAATTCTATTCTGAATTTTACAGGGAGCCAGTGGAGAGAAGCTAATATGGGAGAGATATGATCTCTCTTGCTAGTTCCTGTCAGTACTCTGGCTGCAGCATTTACTGAGAATACTGCAGTAGGACTGAGAATAGGCCAGTGTGGTACTTTTTACTGTAGTAAAATTAATATTTGATGTAGTAGCCCCATTTAACACTGGCTCTTATCCCCGTCCCGACGTAATGACGTCGAGCTGTCCACCCACGTCACACGTCAGACTGAAGCCCGCCGTCGCTCCGTGACCCCCGACAAAAGGAGCGGAGCGACGGACGGTGAAGTTCGTTTCTCCATCATGAGGTGAGTTTATCACAAACCTGCTGAAATATATTCCTCTGGTGTTCCAGTAGAGTTTGGGACAGATCTGATGTATCTGACACTTCGGTTCAGACTCAGTCACTTATTGATCCTCTGGTTTTCACCCAACGTTACTTTCCAGGAACATCGATATTTTTACCTGTGGTTTTTAAATCTTATATCTGAAGTTTTGGGTTGGAGAGAAAGTGAACAGAAACTCTAGTGGTAATAACGGAATTTACTGATGTAGAGAAACGGTTCCTACTTTTAATTGATAAGTTTGATGAGTCTAAAACCACATAGAACACTCGCACATCATTCCGATGAATGACACAGCCTCAACAAAACATACGTACATCTGAAGTTAAATAAAAAAACATTTCTTACACATTCAGTTAAATATGACCTTGATTATATGCAACAGTGTAAATTAAAGATGGGGAATAATTAAAAAACGGAGTTAAATAGTGTACATAAAAATAACACTGCAGTATGTTTATTGTAAATGGTAAATGGTAAATGGACTGTATTTTATATAGCGCTTTCTCACAGTGTGTTGCACTGGCCAAAGCGCTTTACAGAGATGATACACCATTCACCCATTCACACACAACATTCACACACTGATGACGACAAGCTGCCATGCACCGGCGCTAGTCAAGCCACCAGGAGCAATTCGGGGTTCAGTGTCTTGCTCAGGGACACTTAGGCATGCGGGGAGACCGGGAGTCGAACCACCAACTTGCTGGTCAGGAGACGACTGCCCTACCTCATGAGCCACAGCTCATGTAGTAGTATGATCTGTCATATTGCATCATTTAAAATACATTTAGGTGAAACACGGGAGTCTTCAATGTTAAAAACTCATGATTTGTCTTGAACACAGTGGAGTTTTAACATTTTATTCCTTAAAAAGACTTTATGTTGTCACATGTCTTTAAGTGATTTCATCACATGTAAAGCTGGCGCCTCTTTTGTTCACATGTGAGAAAACAGTAGCATCTGAATTCCCTTTAAACCTTGTTGACAGTTCAACAGAATATGGAGTTGCTGGTTACCATGACTCATTTCAGGATTAAACTGCAGGGTTGCCTAATGTTTGACTGGGAACATGGTGTGTCTCAAACATTTGTTATGAATTAAAATATAACGTGTGCCTCAGAGTGAATGAACAGAAAGTGCGACTGTTTCAGGCTCTTCCTGTTCCCGCTCCTCGTCCCAGTTGTGGTCGACTCTCAGCTGCTGTCGCTGTCAGGGATGTACGGCAGCCTGCAGAGCCCAAACTTCCCGGAGCCGTACCCTCAAGACATGGAGCTGCAGTGGAACGTCACCGTTCCTGATGGCTTCCGGATCAAACTCTACTTCAGCCACTTCAACCTGGAGCCGTCCTACCTGTGTGAATACGACTACGTCAAGGTAAGGCACAAGTTTTTGCTCTCATTGCTTTCAGAGGCCAAAGACGGAACAGGCGTGTCTCTGTTGGACTAAATCGGGTTTCCTGTTACACCAATGTGAATTTATCATTTCGCATTTTTGGACTGTGGGCGGAAGTACCCGGAGAGAACCCACACAGAAAGGCCCCAGTCGGCTGAGGTTTGAAACCAGAACCACCTTGGTGTGAGGCCACAGTGCCAACCACTGCACCACCGTCCCGCTCTGCTATTAAACATGGGGGTGTGGATATTCTGCTGTGGGGTATCAGCCACAGGAAATGCTGCACAGATTCAAACACCAGCAGCTTCTAGATCAAACATCCTGCAGTCAGGACAGTGAGATAAGGCCGGTTTCTACAGCAGGCCCAGGGTCCACAGCAAACCTCAGAACCTACCATGAACCAGCTGAAGAACCACAAGCTGGAGCCTCTGCACCCTAACCTGAACCTCTATAGACTCTGTGGCAGATCTTAAACCTGCTGAGAGGACAGAGCCCGTCAGAACTTGAATCTGCAGGAAGAGGCTGAACGTGAGTGAATTTGGACCTACAACGAACCACAGGAGCTTATGCTTTAGAAACACACACATTCATATTCAAATGTTGTCATGGGGCGCTGTGGCAACGCACCACGACAACCTGCTGTCGACAACAAACAGCTGCAACACACAAAAAACACCAGTGGACTTCCCACAATGCACTGCTCTGTGTGTGTGAATTAAACAACAACTCTGATTGACCATAAATTCCCAGTCTGCTGAGGACTCTGAACATAGCACGCCAACAGATCCAGAGCCTACTGTGATTCGGAGGACTGAAATGCTTCTGTGTCCCATTTTCAGAGTGACACGATCAGTGAAGCTCTGGAACATGTGCATGCTTCATCTGCAGGAAACAGTATGGTAACACAATGTGCATCTGCAGCACCACAAGAGCCGCCGAGTGACACGCTGCCAATTAACACTAACCAGAGCCCTTAAGATAGAAGAGGTGCGTCACTGAACCGTCAGAAATGGCAGCAGGTCATGTGACCCATGTAGGTTCATGTAGTTCCAAACAGTGGATCCATTGTTGTATGGAAGGAGCGGCGGCGTCTATCAGCCAGTTACTGCTCTTAAAGACTTGTACAGCCTTGCAAACAGTGTTCTATTGTTGTGGAAAGCTAATTTAGCTAGTTAGCTAGGCACCTAATTATTAAAGTGACACAATATTTGAGAGAGACAGTGGAAAAAGTAGCAGGGCTGTAGGATTACTGTGCAGTGTGAAGGGACTGTAACAGGTTACCCTGTCAAAAATGTCATAAGCAACGTAGGCAAGTTTATTTATGTCGCACATTTTCATACACAGTGGCGACCAAACACAATGCACACAGATGGATAAAACATTGAAAAGCATACAGTAAATAGATAAAACATTAAATATTACTTCAAGGCAGCAATTACATGACAGTACAAGTAGCAATATGCATGAGTAGATACTAGTATAGCTGCAGCAGACTGTAGATTCCCTCCTTCTTTGTACTATTCAGACTTCTCAAGACAAACCTCTGAGTACTTAATGTAACACTATTAATTACCACATCAAAGTAATGTCACATTACTTTTCTAAAAAGTGTCTTAAACAGGGCAGCAACGCTGAAAAGTGCTGAGTTCAGAAGGAAAAACTGTCGAATGTCCAGCTTTGAAGGGCTCTTCTCTGACACCATGACCACCTGCCCTGGCGCTGTCGGCTTACTGCAGCTAGGCTGCTTAGAGCAGCGCCTGATGATTTGACTGGCAGATGAGAGATGGCGCAAAGTCAAACAAAGTTCACAATATAACGTGTGCTGCCAAATGAATGGAGCCCATTTAGATGTGGCGACAGCTCCTCGTTAGCCGTCCTAACAGCAGCTTTGCTGAACTGCGCTGTCTGGTAATATCCTGACAGAAGGTGTTCTGCATGGCGGCAAGATGCAAAGCAACAGATCAAATGTCGTATGCACACATGAGGTTTTTACCAAACGGAACATATTCAGATGTAACCCCTTTGTAATCACCAACATTTTACAGTACTTAGTTACATGGAAACAGCTGTATTAGTGTTGTCTCACAAAAACTGTTCTACATTCAGCTAGTCTCAGGGTCCAGTCTTAATGATTTATATTTGCAGTTTGAGACGTTCCACGTTAAAGCTGGAAAATGACATGACATGGTCCGTTCACACACACATCAGGAGCCTCACTGATATAACCCATCCCCTAGCCCCTTACCAGACCCCTAACTTAAACCGGATTCTAACTGTGAACACTAAAACCAGGTCTGAACCCTCAAACAGCCCTTTAAAGGTGTAAGGTCTGGACAGTATTTCCTCACAACAATGGCATTAAACTGTGTCCACACAACCATAGAAAGACATTTACACACACACACAAACATTCAGCATAACCCTGTTAACAGGCTGCAGAAACAGAAAGACCTCCACACACACACATGCTGTGTCTGTGTTTGTCAGTGTGTGTTACTCTGTGTATGACCTGCCGTCCACCCACAGTCAGTATAAACACTGTGGTCATTGTCAGATAAGCTGGAGCCTGCAGTGAACGTTAAAACACAAGCTGATTGGTTAGAGTGAGGACAGTGCCGCAGCCTCTAACAACTCTAGTGTTGTGTGTTTTACGTTTGACTCAGGATCTTGTGAATCCTCATCTTTCCCCTTTTTGTTTCTTAATGTTTCTTCCTGTGGTAAAAGTTGTGTTGGCTGAAAAAGAGAACAGCAGACCACCCTGAATGAAATGAATGAAAGGGGTAAGTGCACACAGGTGCACAGGAGACCATGCTCTCTATAAACCCTGACCGGTATTTGGTATTTTCTGAGGATCTCATGATCTCTGCAGTCCCTCCACTTAGAGACCAGAGGAGAGGCTGCAGAACCTGCCTGAGGATCCTCCTATTAACATTCAGCGTCACACTGATAGTGTCTGTATGTCCATGGGGACGCTGCACACAGCAGCTGCTCACTCTGCATACTCATCTTTCCAATATGTAATCAATGATAATCACCTTTATTGACAAAGTATGTTTCACACACAAGGAATTTGTCTCTGGTACAGAACCGAGGCAGCCATCTGCGGCGCCACCTCTCTCACACACACACACCGATGGCCATCGGCAGGAACTTGGGGTTTGGTGTCTTCAGTGTCTCGTCCACTTCAACATGTGGACCGGGCGAACAGGATTTACACCGCGACCTTCTGGTTGGGGGACAACCACTCTATGTCCTGAGTCACATCTAAGTGACGACGGTCAAGACAAGCTTTTAATTATACTGACATAGTTTCAATATGTTTATAGATCCTCAATAAAAATTAAAAATCAGGCTGTGTTTAAAGCGACTGCCAACTTGTTTCACTCAAATCTTGGAATGCTGAGTCACACCAAGAGTCAGAGCATTTCAGTATTTACAAGTAATTAAATGTATTATAGTACAAGCTCTGTTTTTTCCTGGGTAATTCTTCATATAAGTTTTCATAT
>NW_018128148.1:322358-331956 GCF_001952655.1 Monopterus albus | reverse complement strand
GTTTTACAGAGGCTTAACTCCTCTGCTGTTTGTGTCAGTGGTTTCTCATGTGTTTTGTTTGCAGGTGGAGGCAGAGGGGGAGGTGCTGGCATTGTTCTGTGGTGCCGAGGAGACAGACACGGAGGCGGTGCCAGCTCAACAGGTTATCAACTCGCCCAGAAACTCCCTCAGTATCTTGTTCTCCTCGGACTTCTCCAACGAGGAGAGCTACTCCGGGTTCATGGCTCACTACAGTGCTGAGGGTGAGGACCAGAGTGCCAGGCTTACAACTGGAGCTGAAACCGCCAGTATGCAGCTGCAGGTCATCTAATGTCCACTAACATTCATATTAGTGATGCTAAACCCCAGAGACAGCTCTCAGATTAACAGACCAGGTGAACAGCAGCACAAACTGCAGCCTCCACGGTGATCTCACAGGTGAACCAGCAGCTTCGTGAACCAGTCTGAACACAAATGGAACACACCCTTCACGTGGGTGGGTTTACTGCAGGACTGTTGGTCTAGTCCGAGTCAGGTGTTACCTGTTCCTAATATAAAAGTTGTAGTCTGATGCTAATTGCTGCCAACAGTGGTTTGCAGTGAGGTGCTGTCACAGCTGCATTTCCCCTGTTGCAATAAAGTTTGTGAAGTCTCAAAAATGATTTGATTATTGTTCCTATATCCGTCCTCCGACCTCCAACAGGCAGCTCAGACACATATCAGATGTCATACAAGTCCTGGAAATATCAACAGAAAGGTGTCGCTCTGAGGACGCCTGCCGCCCAGGACTCATTTAATACTCTGACATGCTTCACAGACACAGGCCCTGAGCTCCTGTTAAAAACATTCCTGGGGAGTTTGCAACCACAGCGGTGTGCTCACTTTTGTCTTTTCATCCCTTGCATCAGTCCTGTAACGGTCTCCTGTCTTCTTCTTCCTCCTCCCTTCATCTGTCCAGATGTAGACGAGTGCAGCGACCGCAGTGATGAAGACCTGTTCTGTGATCATTTCTGTCACAACTACATCGGAGGATACTACTGCTCCTGTCGTTATGGTTACCTGCTGCACACTGACAACCGCACCTGCAGAGGTGAGTCGCCTCCTGCAGGTGATAGCAACTCGAGGTGTGGGACAGAACAAACAACAAGCTGAGGGTTTATCTGTCCTCAGAGTCTCAGCAATGCTGTCTTGCAGGGGTCCCTTGAGAAGGAGGCTGTAAACCTCAGTGGGAGTTTCCCGGTAGAATAAACATTAAATAAAGAAACATTAGTGGAGATAAACATGTAGAATTTGTCTTGAGGGTGGTTTCAGAGAGGCTTCTGTGTAAAGTCTGACTCTGAAGTAAAGCCAGTGGTGCTGTTGGAGACGTGACTTGTTGGCAGCCCACTCTAATCAGGATCAGCTTGCTGGAATTCAAATCTGCTGAGAAACAGTTCACATGTTGACAGCTCATTATGTCTGAAAAGCACATTTTAGGAGTTTACAGTGAAGTCATATGATACACAGGCCTCTCTCGCTTACCATGCCCACTTTAACAGGATACTCAAATTTGAACCCCAGAAACATTAAAATCTACAGGTCAGATTATCAGTAAATACGGTGATCTCATTGCTGTTCTCTGCTCATGGGGTCATGACCCCACGACCTTTCTTCTTGTGCCACCGTCTGCACAAAGGTCACATGCTCGTGGTATCAGACCCTGGATGAACTGATAAACCGTTTGGCTGCAGCTGTGTAGCCTCTATGCAGCTTTGCTGGTTTCTAACCTCTGCCTGACTGATAACAGCTGCTAATTGGTGGTTGATGTTTACACGTGCTGCATGTCTCTGCATGGAGGAGACGCCTGTTGAAGCTGAGGGTTCAGTAATGAAGCTCTTCACTGATCACATGTGAAATCTGACAAACTGAAAACTGCGAGCTCTTCACTGATCACATGTGAAATCTTCTGACAAACTGAAAACTGCATTTTCACTCTTTTCTGATGGTCTGAGTTGTTCACTGGATGTAAGAAGGGTGATATGGGTAACAGTGTACTGTCAGTAATGTGCACCTACAGAGCTAATTATATACATTAGTCATGTGGTGGTGACACAGTATACAGTCACTGTGGGGACACAACTTCTTTTTGGGGACAAACAGCAAGTTCCAATAACATAAGACAAATTTTAGCACGAAGTCCCCATGGCTGCTCATTTTGCTCGTTTCCAGCCATTTAATGTTTAATCTTGGGTACCTCTAGATTAGCTTGGCACCCTCATAACTCCAGACAGTTTATAATTATTTCAGAATGTTAATAACAGAAAGCCTCTTCCTAAAAACAAGCGGACAGTTTGTGAACGCACCCACCTTGTACTGTCGGTGTTGTGTCGCAACTGGACAGCACAACGAACCACAACAGCATTAATTTATATGAATGTCTCCTCCATGGATAGGTAAACAACGGTATATGTACCGATGAAGAGATGTAAAACACTCTAAACAAAGCAGGTAACTGAGAAACCCCATGATTTAACTGGCATAATGCAGACATAGTAACTTCTCCAGCCTTACCACAATTATCTCCAACATTACAGAAACAAGGCATTGACAGACACACGACGTGTGTTTATTAAACCTATCGTTAAGTCCCACCGAGCTCCCTTTCAAGTAGCTCCAAGGTCGGTAAATCCAACCGGTCACTGTGTCTTCTCCCACCTGACCACATACAGTCCCAAAGTAGTGAAATTAATTCCAACTGGTAGCGTAGCTCCGACAGTAACATCATAGATCATTAATCAGCTCATTAACCACCAACACATCACATGCAGCAGACACACTGGCCTCAAGCAGTCAGAACAAACAGGTACTGTGCTCTGGGGAAATCCAGTGTTGATAAGCTGATCAGTCACAGCTGTGGGGGGTTTCACTGGTGGCTGCTTGTAGGTTAGACCTGGTCAGGTAAAACAGGAACATTCCCGGACATGCAGTAACCTCAGGCCCTGTATCTTTCTCCACATCCTCTGGTCACAGTGCAGCAGCAGGAGGACAAAAATATCCACAAAACCAGGTGCAGTGGAAAAATTCCACTTTTACAATGGGACTGTGGATATCTTTTAAAAAAAAAAAGCTTTATTCAGTCATTCATTTTCTACTGTTTAGTCCCTGAGCGGGGTCACGGGGTGGAGCCAATCCCGGCTGGCAATCGGGCGAAGGCGGGGTACACCAATCCATCGCAGGGCTAACACATAGACGAACAACCACACACACACACACACACTTGCACTCCTATGGGCAATTTAGAGACACCAATCAACCTAAGCTGCATGTCTTTGGACTGTGGGAGGAAGCCGGAGTACCCGGAGAGAACCCACACGAAAGCACGGGGAGAACATGCAAACTCCACACAGAAAGGTGGGGCCCGAACCCGGAACCTTCTCGCCTTCTTGCTGTGAGGCAACGGCGCTAACCACTGCGCCACCGTGCTGCCCATAAGCTTTATTGAAAACGCATAACAAACAAGGCAATATAACATTTTGCTAATATGGTGGGGGCACCAGTGGATGTCAGGCAAGCTCACATGAACACTCAATGGTCTGGATTTTATGATCATTCAAGGAAATCCTTAAACTGTCAAGTAATAGTTAATTTTGTTAGAAAAAAAAAGTCTCGTGAGCGAGAGTTTGCGAGACGTGTATAAACTGAGTTGCTTGTGCATGGAAGTACTAGAACATACATACAACTCATTTCTGGAGCTTTAGGTCATGTCTAAGATGAGAATTCACTGCTTTAACATTGTAAATTAGTCAGAAAACAAAGAAAAGTGCCACAGACTCTTTAAGGTGTCTTGGAAATTAAGTCACTGTGATGGACACACAACTGTGTGTGTTTTCAGTGGAGTGCAGCGGCGGTGTGTTCAGGGAACGCTCCGGTGTTCTGAGCAGTGTCGATTTTCCTGCTCCTTACCCAAAGAGCTCCGAGTGTCTGTATCGTATCGAGGTGGAGCCAGGCTTCAGGCTCCTCCTCCAGTTTGATGCCACATTTGACGTGGAGGACCACCCTGATGTCAGCTGCCCCTATGACTATGTCAAGGTGAGAATAACAAACAAACCCATACAGTTACAAACACCTGTGTAATCTGTAATTCTGAATAAACATCTGTGTGTCAGATTACAGCAGGAAGCAGAGAGCTTGGTCCGTTCTGTGGAGATCGATCGCCAGGAGTCATTGACACCAGCAGTAACACTGTCACCGTCTTCTTCCACAGCGACAACTCAGGAGAAAATCTTGGCTGGAGACTCACATATACCGCTATAGGTTTATGTTCGCCGTTCACCACAGATGACAATACAACTTTACAGCTTAATTAAGACACCACAGGATCTAATAACAGATGAGTAGTAGTGAGCGAATGTGTTTTTAAAGAAACATTTTTCTTAAATGTTTTTATTTTGACTTGGCAGGAAGTCAGTGTCCGGTACCCGAGATCCCATCTAATGCCCTGATATATCCTATCCAATCAGAATACTCCTTCAAAGATCACATCCTGTTCACCTGTGAGCCTGGGTACAGGCTGCTGAAGGTACGAGCTCCATCACTATAAGATTCTGCTCAGACACAAGCCATGTTTTGGAAGGAAAGTTGGTTGGATGTCATCAACAGGTGCAGTAGTTCTTCAGCTGCATCTGCAACAGTAGGACAGGAGATTAAAGTGGTGACCAGGTCAAGTCTAAAATCTAAATAAGAGTGCTTCATCCACATCTTTTGGAGCATCAACACTCCAGAAACGTCTCACCTCCCTCTTACTCTGGGTTAGGATATCCAGGTGATAGTACATCTTCTGTGTAGTGTTGACAGACAGCAAAGTCAAAGGCATAATTAATTTAAAAAATGGTAGAAATTGTGGCTGTGCAGACAAAAATCCTCAGAGAAGAAGAAGGCACCTGTAGCTTGGTCTGGAAACTTCCTGAAAAACACAGTTTGATAAATGGACTCCAAAGTGGGAGAAAAGGAAAGTAAAAATAAATGTTAACTATAGAAGCAGTATTTAAAATGATTTCCTACCTGGCAAGATCTGCTCTTAAGGTGAAACTACAAATCCTCCTGAAACATATGGAGCACCAACGGGTGGCACTGTTGATGCTGCAGGGTCTTTCTTCTAATGCTTATGTAGGTGAACTACTTGTGATCTCAACAAACTTAAATTTACACAAAAAATTTGCATTCAAGTGCACTGACACTGATGTGACTGTCACTAAGAGCCACTAAGACTGCTGCTACATGTATTTCCTGCAACTGTTGCAACCCTGTGGTTTAAACATGCAGCACACAATTCAACAGATTCTGTTGTTAAATAGGGGTGTGATGAGATCCCATGCCACAAGATCTATTCAAGTGTCAGGACATTTCTCATTGAGGAAAAGGTTGTCTGGTGATATCAATACATAACAGAACCAGAGCAGCAACCAGTATGGCAGAGTGTGACCATACGCAGTCGGGGAAAAACACAACTCCCTGCCATGTTTTAACATGTGGGGCTGTGTTGTTCAGGGGCTGAGGGGTTATAGGGGTAGCATTGTAGGCATTGTGACGACTCAGTGCGAGTGGATTTGTTCACATTTCCAACCTGTGAGCATCCGTTGTGTTTTGGTTAGCCATACTGCTAATGTAGCCTACTCTACCTTAGCAACAGTTCTACACTACCAGTGTGTCAGCCCTGATGGATAAAAACACTGTTTAACTTCCAGTATTAATGAAAATGTCATGTCATTATGATGCGTTAAGTGAATAGCAGTGACTGCTCATGCTAACTAGGTAAACAAAGAAGCCTTCTTCCTGTGGGCATCCACGTACCAATCGTCCCCCGTGTGTGATTGGTCAATGCAGCGCCTTTGCTGGATGATGTCACCATCCGGTGCAGTGCTATTTGGGTGAAAACAGCATAGAAGGTCACACACAGCTTCACTTAGAAGTTAGAAGCTCATGCACAATTCGTGCACAGTCCTGAGGTCTGAAGAGACTGGTGAAATCCTACAGGAGAGAAGCCGGTCAGATGAGTCTGTGGCCAAACCTTTACAGTGGCTGCACATTGTCGTCTTTTACTGCACGTGATCATTCACACTCTGGATGTAGAACTGAAGGGACGTTCATTACAAGATTAGTTAAAACATTTCAAAAAGCACCTGCTCTGTTTGGCATTTTGTGATTTTCAGTCAAATAAGAGTTTTTCCAGTCGTATAGTTTTTCACTGAAGATTTCCTAAAAATAGTGTTAAAATATCGTGTTGTTCTTGTAAACTCAACTTCGTGTGTTGTCTCATCTTGTGAGCTCACTGTATCATCACACCCCTAGTTGTTAAGGTGAAATCCAACCTTTGCCAAAATAAGAGCACAGCAGCAGGAACAGAAAGTGCCTAATCGGTGCTGAACCTGAATCACTATGCTGGTTTCATGGGAATGGTTGTTATGTAAAAGTGTTTGGCTTGTTAACATTTATGATAGTCTCACTTCCCCTTGTTTTACACCTGAGTTTCAGGATGGTGAGTTTCTGGATCACTATCAGGTGGACTGTCAGTCTGATGGGTCGTGGAGCAGCAGTCCGCCTCAGTGTCAGAGTAAGAAAACACTTTGGTCTCGTCTGTCACTGTGACCTCTGACCCTCTGATAAATAACACCTACAGTGGGTACAGGGAGGTTTCAGACTCCGGTTTTTCACATTTTGTTGTGTTTCAGGCTCATCTTTAAATTGATCCAGTTCTGTTTTTCCTCAGTCTACACACAGTGCAACACAATGACAAAGTGAAAACAGGTTTTTGGAGCATTTTGTAAATGTATTAAAAAGAAAGGACTGAAATACCTCATTTACATCAGCATTCAGACCCTTTGTTATGACACTTGTACAATGAACTCTGGAGCATCCTGCTCCTATCAGTGGTCGATGAGCTACAGCTTGACCAGAGTCCACCTGTGCCTAATTTAATGTATTGCATATAATTAGGAAAAGGCGCACACCTGTCTATATAAGGTTTCATAGTTAATGGTGTATGTCAGAGTGAAAACAAAGCCATGAGCTCAAGTGAACCGTCCACAGACCTGTTAGACAGGATGTGATGAAGGCTACGAGAACATCTCTGCAGCAATGAATGTGCCCAAGAGCATGACAGTCTCCATCACTTTCAAATGGAAGAGATCTGGAATCACCACCAGTTTTCATAGATCTGGTCACCCAGCCAGACTGAGTAGCCGGGGAAGAAGGGCCTTGGTCAGACCGCTAACCAAGAGCCCAGGGGTCACTATGAATGAGATCCAGAGTTCCTTTCTGGAGATGGGAGAACCTTACAGAAGGACAACCATCAGTGCAGCACTCCACCAACCAGGCCTCTGTGGTAGAGCAGTCAGACGGACACCACTCCCACTAAAAGGCCCATGACAGCCCGCTGGGAGTTTGGCAAAAAGCACCTGAAGGACTCTCAGACCATGAGAATCCTTTGGTCTGATGAAACAAAGAACTATTTGGCCATAGTTCCAACAGTGTCTGGAGAAAACCAGGGCCTGAGCATCACCTCACTAATACCATCTTACAGTCACACACAGTGGAGGCAGCATCAGGCTGTGGCGACTGGGACTGGGACACTAGTCAGGATAGAGGGAAGGATGGATGCAGAAAAGCAGAGCAATCCTGAATGAAAGCCTTCTCTAGAGTGCTCAGGACCTCAGGTTTACACTTCAACAAGACAAAGACCTGAAGCATTAGGCCAAGAAAACACAGGAGTGGCTTCAGGAAAACTCTGAGAAAGTCCTTGAGTGACCCAGCCAGAGTCCAGACCTGAACCCAACACAGCATCTGTTTGAAGGTCATGATCTACTAACCCCTGGACACAGGAATAAAGCTTAACCTCTCACACTAAGGCGGCATATTTGAAGCCTATTAAAGCTCCAAATTCTACTTGAGGTTTTTGGGAGAGATATTCACTCAGTAATTGATGACCATAAACCTGCAAACAGAGTTCCCTGCAGACCTCCCTCTTACATGTCATTAATTCAGGACAAGACCCCTAAACCTCCCAAATAACAGCAACCTGCAGTTATAGGCAGCTCCCTCCTTATACCTTCAGATGTTACTCTACTGAGAAGCTTTAGGAACCAATATACTCTGGCTCTTTGAGGAAGTGTCGAGTTTTGTCTGAAAACCCCATAAAAGCTGTGACACTGGCCACATATGACCATGATTTTATTGTACACTGTTAAGCTGACAGTTACTTCTTGGGATTGGACACTCAGTTTATAATATATAAATTGGAAACAGTAGATAGTTGACTAATTTATTTAAAATATATTCTGATACAATTCTGAAAATTAAGTTATTGATCTGATTCTGTTAATCAGTCGTCACTACTTAACTCGAGAGGTTAACCACATTTAAACTAATTGTATTTTAGTTTATGCAGTAAACATCATATGCAGCTTTAACCACCAGTACAGACTATTTCAAACACTCTACTACAGCTGAAATAATAACATAGATAACACAATAAAGAGAGAGAGTTTAATGTTTAGAAATTAATATAGATTTAAAGAGTTAGAGCGCAGCAGTGATGCAACTTATCAGTAATGATCAACACTTCTTGTTTGATTCACTTACAGCTCTATAAATCAACAAAATCTATTTTTAATCTTCAATTTAAATTGTTACTCTGATTAAATCTATTATAGTTGAGCTCTCACATTACTGAATAAAAGTCAAAGAATTGCTCATTGATCACCAGTCATTGGTTGGTCCAAGTTGGTGGTTCTCCCTTTTCCATCTCCTCTTGCCGTTTTCCTCTTCTTCCTCAAACTCCGGCTCTTCCTCCCACTCATTCACTACCACATATTCTGCATTTTCCTCCATTTCTGCCCTTGGTCCGGGTGTGATAAGGGAATACAGGATTAGAATCAGAATCAGCTTTCAGAATCTGCTTTATTGGCCAGGTGTGTTGGACACACGAGGAATTTGACTCTGGTACATCGGCTCTCAATGTGCAAACAGGCTGTGTGATATAACAAAAATAAGCTGTATTTACAAGCAACAGAAAGTAAAACAATGCAGAATAAGCGGTATGTAGACAGTAACAATGCAGACAACAAAGGGATGTTCTTTGAAATGAGATAATTAGGGATAAAAATAGAGCACTTAAAACAGAGTACTAGAGACCTGTAGGAGTCTGTATAATCTGTACAGTGTATATATACACAGGTATTGCACTGAGGGTTATTGTCCAATTATATGGTCATTGGTTAAGTGTCCATCAGAGTGACAGCCTGGGGGAAGAAACTGTCCCTGTGCCTGGTTGTCTTAGTGCACAGTGACCTGTAACGCCATCCAGAGGGTAGGAAGGAAGGTCGAACTTCCTGAGCTGGAGCAGGAGTTCAATCCTCTGCTGTGCCTTCTTGATGATGGTCCTGATGTTGGATGACCACTTCAGGTCCTGGGAAATAGTGGAGCCCAAGAACTTGTAAGACTTTACTGCTGATACAGTGCTGCCAAGTATGGTGAGGGGGGGGAAGGTGGGGGGGGGGCTCTTCCTGAAGCCCACTGTCATCTCCACTGTTTTGAGTGGGTTCAGCCCCAGGTTTTTATGGCTACCCCACAACACCAGTCCGCT
>NW_018128148.1:301249-322150 GCF_001952655.1 Monopterus albus | reverse complement strand
TTTCCCCAGCCTCACCTGCTGCTTCCTGTCTGTCAGAAAGCTAGTAATCCACTGACAGGTGGGGGCAGGCACAGTGAGCTGGGTCAGTTTGGAGTGGAGGATGTCCAGGATGATGGTGTTGAACGCTGAGCTGAAGTCCACAAAGAGGGCCTGTGGATAGGTCCCTGGGGAGTCAAGGTGTTGCAGGATGTAATGCAGTGCCATGTTCACTGCATTGTTCACTGACCTGTTTGCCCGGTAGGCAAACTGCAGGGGGTCCAGCAGGGGGTCAACGATGTCCTTCAGGTGGACCAACACCAGTCTTTCAAAGCACTTCATAACTACAGATGTCAGGGCGACAGGTCTGTAGTCATTCAGTCCACCGATGGAGGTTTTCTTGGGGACTGGAATGATGGTGGAGTGTTTGAAGCAGGAGGGGACTTCACACAGCTCCAGTGACCTGTTGAAGATAAGTGTGAAGATGGGGGCCAGCTGTTACTATTCTGGAATTTTGTCCCATTCTTCTTGGCAGAATCGTTCCAGGTCAGCCAGGTTGGATGGGTGGTGGATGGATGAATGGGATTACTATCAACTCCTCCATGTACTCCTCTTCCTGCACCGGGACAGTTTTTGCCATGGGCTCATTTTCCTCTGGATCAAGTGACACTTTCCCATCTTCTTCTTCTGGCTTGTTTGTCGCCTTCTCGGACTCCTTCCATCCATTTTTGTCTGCTTTATCCGAGACCGGGTCGCAGGGGCAGTATTCCTCGGACTCTGCATCCTTGAATAGTGGGCATTCTAATATCTCCTGCAGGTACTCTTGTTGCTACTGTGGGACTTTCATTTGCAAAGAGACAATCTTTCTTATAGCTTCCTGAAGCTCTTCTTGTAGTCAACTCTTCCACCAGGTCTTCAAAGGCAAGTGCTCTTTCAGTGACCTGTGACCCTTCGTTACCACCTCCTTTGGCTTCTTTCAGGCACATCTCTGGAGAGACCTGAGCTTGGCTGTGTAGCAACACCCCCCATCCCACCTGGCTGACCTGGAATGATTCTGCCAAGAAGAATGGGAGAAAATTCAAAATTCCAGAAGAAAGTTGCTGAGTTTGTAGCTTTATTCTCAAGGAGACCTGAGGCTGTTGTTGCTGCCAAAGGTGCTTTAACCAAGTGCTGAGGTCTGAATACTGATGTAAATGGGACATTTCAGTTTATTTTTTAATAATTCTACAAAACACTCCAGAAACCTGTCGTCTCTTTACCATTGTAGAGTACTGTGTGTAGATTAATGAAAAAAATGAATCTATTTTAAGATGAACCTGAAACATAAAATGTGGTCAACTTGAACACTTCCTGTATGCACGGAGGTTATAGTGCAGCTGCTAAGGAAGTTTCCTTTGTGGGAAACATTTTGATACAGACTTTCTACCTTTTTTTTTTTTTTTTTTTTTTTTCTTAACAGGTCAAACTGAACTGAGATTGAAATGACCGTTGAAGGCAGATATATTAACAGGGCTTTATCAGGATCACATAGCTGTGGCGTTGAAAGGACAGCAGTGTCCCCATAATGGTGTTGTGTTAACCTTTAGCTTTCAAACTCGGGGGACCTGTGACATACTGTAGTATGAAGTCAGGTTTACACTGTCCTCTCTGGGTTCTGGTCTCCGGTCACTGAAACAACCCTTCCTGCTCTGTGTCTTTGTCTCTGTAGAAACAGACTCGACGAGGAGGCGAAGAGCTCTGTCCAGCATCTTAACCGATCACAGTCTAGACTAGTGATCAGACTCACATATTGTAGGGCCAAACATCCTAATTCAGCTTCACATTCTAGTCCACATGTCAGTCAGTAGAGTGCACCAAAGTAATAAAACAAATCCAAGCTGAGTCTGCAGTGTGTCTCTCTGTATCAGGGAACAGTAAGAACAGGGAGAATCAGAAACAGTAAGAAAGAAAATCCTGTCTGGCCAATAGACAAGTTAGCCTTTATGTTCATGTTTATTTGCACAGGGACAAGTGGCATAAAGTGAAGCATGACCAAGTGGCACTTAGCACAGCATATATAGCCTGAGCTAATTTAAAATGTTCACCACTACATGGGCTTTTAAAACACTTAAGCCTCAACCATAAACTCCAGCACCAGCTTTCACACTGATAAAACGTGTAACACACGTGTGTGTGTTTTATCAGGGCAACACCTTAACACATTGAGACCTGCTGCTTTAAAGGTTCTGACTGAACTGTAGGGTGAGTAACACGCTTTCAGGTAGGACTTTATGACAATTCAGGTTTTCACATTTGTAAAAGATTAATTATTTATATTCATTCATTATAAACGATGACAGTTTATTTCATCAGACCCGCTTCAGACACCATTTAAATTCATATTTGTCTGAGGCAGACTGATGGTGTTTATTAACAGAGTTGACTATAAAATAAATGAGTAAAGGATACGTGTAAAACATGAATTTCTCATTGGCTTTTTGGAAACACTGGTGGGATCTGAAAGTGTTACACTGTTCAGTGAAGTGGAACAGCAGAGCATATTTAGAAAGATTAAAATACATATTAAATAAAAATGTGTCGAACCTGTTGTCAGTCTGTTCAGTGCTGCTCAGTTCAACATGCTCATTAAAGACAGGTGAAATTTCAGCATAGAAACGTAAAAGGTGAAAAACCTTTACAGTCAAATAAATTCAGGGAAAATCCCAAATTTTAAAACCTGTCTAAATGAAGTCAGACTGTAGACAGAGTTCACAATTCTTTATCTGGTACTCACGTTCTTAAAACCCCGTTTCCACCGAGTTACAACGTCACAGACGTGTCTACTTGACTGGGGCAGTGATTAAGTGCGAGGTTCAACAGTCACAGCCAGCTGTGTTCTCCTGTCTCACGTGCCTGAAGTCACCTCAGATGGACTTTGGTCATGTCTGAGTCCTCATCTCTTTACCTTTATGTTCATCTCAGTCTTCATCCTCTCTGATCAGACTGAAAGCTGATTGGTCTGCTGTTCTTTCTCTGTCACAGTGGTGGATTGCGGGAGTCCAAAGATGGGCAGCATGGCAGATGTGGTGTTTGGTAACCATGACAACAGCACACTGTTTGGATCGACTGTTCGTTATGTCTGCAGGGACAACACCTTCCAACTACACCCCAACAAAAGTACGAGTGTTAATGCTGTTAAGTGCATTTTTTTTTTTTTTTTTTTTTTTTTTTTTTTTTACAAGTGAGAACATTTTTGTAAGGACAACTGTTTTGTAAAGTTTTATACGTTTGTAAAGTCAGGACATTTTTGTTGAGGATGTTTTTGTTCTCATGGAGCAAGATTTTTGCAAAGTGAAAATATTTTGGTCAAGTGAGAATAAATACTTTTTAATAGCAATTTTATAAAGTGAGGACATTTTGTAGAAATGTTTGTTAAATGAGGAGGTTTGTGTAAAACGAGGATACTTTTTAAACGTGAATGTTTTTGTGAAGTGAGGATGTTTTGTGAACATCTATGTAAAGTTTCTATAAAATGAGAATGATTTTGTAAACAGGATGTTTTGTGAGGTCTGTGTAAAATAAGGACTCAAAGAAAAGTTTTGTAAAGTAATGATATTTTTGTAAACTGGGGATGTTTGTGTAAAGTGAGTGAAGTATAAAGTTGCTATTCTTTTATTTTGGCTGTTACTAAAAACAAACTGCGTTTGTGCTCGTATCTTTACGAGAACCTACAGGAGACTTTAGTCATTTCATATTCACTGGCTGTTTGAGGGTTGACTCAGTTATAGGTTTAGAAAATGTTAGAATTACATTTAGTTTAGGTTCAGGCTTGGAGAATGGATTGTTGTGAAGAGCATCATACAGGTCTATTTGTGTTGCAGGTTCCTACAGCTGTGGTCAGAATGGGCAGTGGATAAATTCAGATGTAGGAACCAAGTTGCCGAACTGTCTGCCAGGTATCTGTCAGGTTTATAAGGCGAGCCCATACACCTGCATCTGAAATGACTATAACGAGGTGTACAAGTTGTTCTCATCGTTTTCTCCTGTGCAGCTTGTGGCCAGCCCTCCCGCACTCTGCCCCCTCAGGTGAAGCGGATTGTGGGTGGTTGGAGTGCCGAGCCCGGCCTATTCCCCTGGCAGATTCTGCTCAGTGTGGAGGATCTGTCTCGGGTCCCTGAGGACCGCTGGTTTGGTTCTGGGGCCCTGCTGTCTGAGTCCTGGGTTCTCACAGCGGCCCATGTCCTGAGGTCCCGGAGAAGGGACACCAGCATTGTCCCCGTGGCCCCTGAGCACGTGAAGGTCAGAGGACAAAAAATGTGATATCAAACTACTTTGAAGTTTGATAAAACAGATGAGAAAAGTTAAACATTTTAACAAAACAAAAAAATATATATAAAATTTCCATTTTACATTTCAACTTTTATTTTTCTGGTTTTATTATATTCAAAAATTATTATAAACATTTTTATTTGTGGGGTTTAACAATTTCTGAGAAAAGCTTTGTTTCAAAGTGTGCCAGCACTGAGAATGGCTTGGTTGATTGTACAGTGGATGTACTGCAAGAGGTCGTCACACCCCTAGTGGTCACTAATCTACTGTACCACCATGTACTTTGAGTACTGTTCTGCAGTGAGTCCAGGTCACACCAATGGTCTATCAGGACCTTTGTCCTCTCAGGACGTGATGCGTTCACATCTCCCTGTGAGGTTGTAATAAAAGGTGACCAGTCTGTCCCTTCAGGTCTTCCTCGGCCTCCATAACGCCCGAGACAAACGCCTGGCGACAAACCGCTCGGTTGAGGAAATCTTCCTCCATCCAGACTTCCAACCGAACAACTACAACAATGACATTGCCCTGCTGAAGCTGAAGGACCGGGTGGAGCTGAACAAAGTCATCCGTCCAGTCTGTCTCCCTCCAGCTCAGAACACGGTGGGACAAATACTACTGTTATCCCTAGTACCACAGTAAATACTCAGGTTGTACAGAAATACTGTAGGACATGCTGAGCTTTTTTCTTCCAACACAGAGATCTGGAGAATTTAGGATGTTCTTATAAGGTTGGGACATAAAAGTGACCACAGGTTGACCTTTGACCTCTCTGTCTTGCTCAGGATGACCCCCCCACACCTCTTCCCAACTCTCTAGGCATAATTGCTGGCTGGGGCATCTCTAACCCCAATTCTTCTATGTCATCCTCCCATGGGGACCCCCCCACGCTAACCTCTGACCCAGCAGCGACCGCTGACCTTGGGGTGACCTCTGACCTTCTCCAGTACGTGAAGCTGCCGGTGGTTCCCCAGGATGAGTGTCAGGCAAGCTACACCTCACGCTCTGTCAACTACAACATCACCAACAACATGTTCTGTGCCGGGTTCTTCGAGGGTGGAAGGGACACATGCCTTGGGGACAGCGGGGGGGCATTTGTGATGGAAGACCAGGACAGGCAGAGGTGGCTGGTGTTTGGGTTAGTGTCCTGGGGTGGGCCAGAGGAGTGTGGGAGTCAGAGGGTGTACGGGGTCTACACAAGAGTGGCTAAATATGTGGAGTGGATACAGAACCACCTTCAGACTGCCCCCTGATGGTGAGACATATCTCAGCTGAGACTGACTGAGGACGTCGGCTCACAGCGTGATGGATGAAGGGAACTGCCACAGTCTGTTGGCATTATGTCAGATTCAGATCTTGTAACTACATCATCACCTTCTTCTTAATATTAGAGACAGCTCATGCTAAAGGAGTTTTCAGAATAAATGTGCAGGTCTTGATTTTCCGATCTGTTCCATGCAGATTCTCAGGCTGAACAAACAAAGTTTCCAAGCTGAGCCCCCATTTCAGAGTTAATTTGATAATACACAGTATGCATCTAGCATTCAACACAGAAGCAGGAAAAACTGGTATGAAACAAGAGGCACAATGTTCAGGCACAGATACAGAGATAAAAATTATAACAAATAAAATGCAAAATCAAAGAAGAAATGTGTGCTAGGCTATATTTTACTAGGGCAGAAATCCTCGGTTGTCAAAGGTTTAAGTCTTCATCGGTTAATGTAGACCTGCATTTTGTTCAGTGAAAGGGTTAGGTATTAGGGTTAATGTCTGTGTTTGGTAAAGTGAGACAGAGCTCAGTATTGATCCTGTCATTGATCTGCACTGCTACAGAGACACTATGCCAACTGGACCTGAGCAGCTCCACCTGCTGAGGTTCACTTCAGCTAATGTTCCTGCCTCTCAATGTTTTATGTTCTACTCCATTCACTCACAGAGGAGAAGCCATCACGAGTCTTTTCATGAAAGACCTGAAGTAAAACACTCGGTAACACATTTTCTATCCCAGAATCCTCTGCTGTGTTTACTCACTGCCTGTCAACATCTAGATACAGACTGCAGTTCATGTGTCCAATCGAATATCTCATTACTAGATTTATTCTGCTAGACAGGATAGCGCCACCTTCAGGACAAACATTAGTTCAGAACAGAAAGTCATGTTTCAAATGAACTCTGCAGCCTGTGGGAGGCGCTAACAGGACCAAAGCTGCCTCTACAGGGTAACAACAGATGATCTCAGATGAGAAAACAAAGAGTGAAGTCTAAGTTTTTATCCAGAAGAAAATCAGATCTAAACATATTCTCAATTTCTGTTCTGTTGTTAATGGACATGTATTACAACCTCAAAACAGAAAAGCTTGGGACAGCATGTAAAATCAAAATTAAAACTGTGAACAGTGATGTGTAAATCACCTGTGTTACTTTGAAACCAATCCAGCAGAACATTACTTTGTTCAAAATAAACACTTCAATCCTGATGCTGCAGCACGTTCCAAACAAAGTTGGGACAGTGAAGCGTTTACCACGATGTGATGTTGCCGTTCCTTTTCACAACACTTCACAGACATTTAGAGACTGAGGACACCAAGTGATGAAATGTGTGAGTAGGTGGACATCTAAAGTAAAATGCAGCCACCTACAGTAAAAAGAATCAGTGTACAACATTAATATTATACAGTATTACGATGTAGTTGATAATGTGTCCGAGTCACTTTTGAGGTCGATTGTATTGGATTGCATTATATTTAGAGGTGTGTTTTAGTGTGTTGCCCTGTCGTCCATGTATAGAAAGGAAGGCTGTCTCTAATGTGGACAAAACAACAAATTAACTTCAGTATAATGCAGATACTAATATAACATGTAAGGGTGTCACCATAAGGAAGCAGTTGGACTGTAAAGTCACAAAAGTGTGTGGGACCTTTGCCCTGGGCACTGACACGACCACAGACCATGACAGACCCTGGCTGTGGGACGTTTTGCTGCCAACAGTCTGGATGGGCCTTTTCCTCTTTAATCCGGAGCACACGTGAAGCAGTATTTATGGATGTAACTACGTATTGTAGTGGCTGACACAGGTGAGGCACAGTCATCCTGAGCCCCTGTGGTTATATCACTGATAGAAGAGAGACGATTCTTGACGTGGTGTCGTCTGAGGGATCTGAGAGCTCGGTCATCCAGCTCAGGCTCAGACTCCTTGAATCTTTTAATGATGTTCTGCACCGTAGAAGGTGACAGATCCAAATCCCTCCTATTTTTCTTTGAGGAACATTGTTTTTAAACATTTCAATGATTCTCTCACACATATGTTGTCAAACTGGTGGTCCTCGGCCCATCTTTGCTCCTAAAGGGCTCGGCCTTTCCTGGATGGCACTGTTGTACCGAGTCGTGATGCGGTCACCTGCTGACATCACCTGTTTCACATGGAATCCTCATTTCTTTGTTTTACCTCATTACTGGCCCTGAAATGCATCTGGCCTGACTTGGTTGGACTGTGCTGCAGCATCAGGATTGAAGAGTTTACTTTGAACAGAGAATAAAACTGATGAGGTATCACATCAGAGAATGTGCTGCTGGACTGTTTTCAATGTAACACAGGACACAGATGATTTATAATCACTATTTTAGGTTTTAATTTTGACTTTACATAGAGTCCAAGCTATTTCTGATTTGTGGTTGTAAAGTACACTGTAGTGTTTCTTCACCGATATGCATCATATGTCACTACTGTAGTACTTTACTTGCATATGAATTATATAAAAGGTCTTGTTAATGAATTGAAATAAACACGTTTGACAAAGAAAGATTTGTTCAATGTTGCTGTGATAGAGTCAGAACGATTTTATACATTATGATGTAGGTACTTCAGAAAATAAAGACCTGATGTACAGAAACTAGAAACATGATTAAGTAGTAAAAGTCTATAACTTCTTGTAAATCTCTGGGGTGGATGTGAATTTCCTACTCATTTACAGCAGTGTGGTGACGTTAACACACAACCTAATGAGCAGCGATTCATTCTCAATGTCTAGGCTGTAGTGATGCTGACTGGTGAAAAGCCGGACCCTCTGCTCCTGGCTGGTCTTTGGTGCCACTGAGTGTAATGTCTGTGTTGTGTTACTTCACATTCAGCAATGGACACATTTGCTCAAAATGACTTTGAATAAACAAATTCAAGGACAAAGATGTCGTCAAACATGACAAGCTCCTTCCTTCCTGAGGAACAGCTCAGTGTCGGTATGATTTGCCACGGTTCTGCTGTTGAACCCAACATGAACCCACATTCTGTCAGGACATGCCGGGTTTAGCCCGGCTCTGGCCTCTCAGGCTCACAAATTTTCAGACAGGGTTCAATTAAGTGACTTTCAAATGTTTCGTACAATGAATTTTCTCTGACTGGCTCAATCATCAGTGTTCATGTGGTTCAGGTGGCTGTAGCTCACTCACACGTTAGCATGCTAAGCTAAATGGTCAGTGGTGGGTAAAATAAAGAAAAATAAAAGCCCCTGCTCTTCAGGTTTAGGTCTCCAGTGTGGTGCTACCAGATGGGTTCAGTCAGGTCTTAAAGTTGCAGGCTGGGTTCAGGTTTAAGTTTAGGCCTGTGCTGGACTTGAGGACATGCTCACCAGTAACGGTGAATCTGCAGGTGCACGCATAATCTGCTGCAACACATGTTGGATTCGTTAATATGGACTGTGCATCAAACTGCAGGAAACACATTCTTCACATATTCTCTGAATCATACGTGTTAACAGTGTTGACCTACGTGTTCTCACGTTTGGCACTTCAAACTGATGTAGACACAGACCCCTGCAGACACAGGACATGCCACCACTTTTTCCAAAAATCATGTTCAAACAAGGTTTGCACCGTAATTTGTTCGAATTAATTGCCTCAGCACCTGATGACTTCACCTGGGGCCAGAGACCAGCCAGCAGCAGACAGTTACTTTACTACATGTTTTCACCAGCAGATGCCAGATGTCACACAGTTTGATGAATGCAGCTTCTTCTTCAGTGTATCACCATGGAGTTCAGTATCCCACAATCCACTGGTGCTGCTCACTGGTATGATAATGATGATCCTCTGAAGTTTGTGTTAACGCTCACCACCACCTTCACCAGTCTTCATCCGTCAGCCGTGGGTCCTGTTCTGCTCCTGTCTCTCCATGGTGTCTCTAATCCAGCTCAGGAAGTTCCCCAGTCTGGTATAAACGCCGTACTTCCCCTTGACAGCACATTGCTCCCCCCAGCTGACAACTCCGGTCAGAAACCAGGTCCCTCTGTAATTCACCACAAAGGGTCCGCCACTGTCTCCACTGCAGGCGTCCTTACCTGTGCCCAGGTAACCTGCACAGAACATGTTGTCTGTGATCACCTGCACGAGACAAACACAGGTTCAAACAGGCCGGGATAAACACATTTTACACCTGATTCCCATGACCTTAGTCTCATTCTTCAATAGGCGAAACAGTAACCCAGCAAATAGACAGAAGAGCCGGAGTCCTACTGAGTACCTCTGAAACCACAGTTTTCTATAAGAACATCATTTCTATGGCCTGCTCTTTTATTTCAGACGTGAAGTCTGAAACATCAAAGTAACACCAACGGTAGCTGCTGCTGTCAGATTGTTGTTTGCAGTAAAAGGTTAATGTTTCACAATGAAAGATAAAAGTAGCACGAAGTGTGAAAGTATGCAGCTACAGTACTTTGGTAAATGGACTTAGTTCCTTTCCACCATTGCACTGCAGGTGAACTGTGTTCTCTGGATGCTGTCAGATGGAGGTGGTCACCTGTTCAGTTGAAGCGGTGCAGTCTTTGTAGCTGACCACTGGGAGCACCACCTTCCTGAGGAAGCGGGAGGACTTGCCCAGGTAATGAGTGACCCCCCAGCCCGTCACCACCCCTCGGTTCTCCTCCTGGACACAAATACCAACACTCTGATCTGCAGCTCTGTACTTCTGCAGACACACCAGTGTAAATGACTGGGCTTTAAATAAAGTTATGGTCAGGGAAAAAATTATTTGAACCCCAGCTGATTTTGTAAGTTTGCTCACTAACAAAGAAATGATCAGTCTACAATGTCAATGGTAGGTTTATGTGAACAGTGAGAGACACAACAATAACAAAAAAATCCAGAAAAATGCATTACAAAAAAAGTTATACATTAATTTGCATTTTCATGAATGAAATAAGTATTTGATCCCTTTGCAAAACGTGACTACTCGGGAGGAACTTGTCAATGATCTCAAGGCAGCTGTGACCATAGTCACCCAAAAAACAGTTGGTAACACACTACGCCGTGAAGGACTGAAATCCTGCTGTGCCCGCAAGGTCCCCCTGCTCAAGAAAGCACATCTACAGGCCCGTTTGAAGTTTGCCACTGAACATCTGACTGATTCAGAGGAAGACTGGGTGAAAGTGTTGTGGTCAGATGAGACCAAAATCAAGCTCTTTGGCATTAACTCAACTTCAGGGCATTGAAAATAGGTTGTGGTTGGGTATTCCAGCATGACAATGATCCAAAACACACGGCCAAGGCAACAAAGGATTGGCTCAAGAAGAAGCATATTAAGGTCATGGAGTGGCCTAGTCAGTCTCCAGACCTTAATCCCATAGAAAATCTGTGGAGGGAGCTGAAGGTTCGAGTTGCCAAACATCAGCCACGAAACATTAATGACTTGGAGAGGATCTGCAAAGAGGAGTGGGTCAAAATCCCCCCTGAGATGTGTGCAAACCTTGTGGCCAACTACAAGAAACGTCTGACCTCTGTGATTGCCAACAAAGGTTTTGCCACCAAGTACTAAAGCACGTTTTGCAAAGGGATCAAATACTTATTTCATTCATGAAAATGTAAATTACTTTATAACTTTTTTTGTAGTGCATTTTTCTGGATATTTTGTTATTGTGTCTCTCACTGTTCACATAAAACTACCATTGAAATTGTAGACTGATCATTTCTTTGTTAGTGGGCAAACTTACAAAATCAGCTGGGGTTCAAATAATTTTTTCCTTGATTGTACCTTCAGCAGATATTTAGACAGGTGGGTGTCAGGCAGGCAGGCAGGGATGGCAGTGGGGCCCCTGAGGACGGGCTGGGTGAGGTAGAGCAGTGCGATGTCACTGTCGAAGGTGAAGGAGTGGAAATGAGGATGGACGAAGACTTTGTCAATCTTTATCACCTGCTCACCTGGATCGGGACGCTGATTATCGTAGTCTCCTGCAGAGAGGTGACGCTGACCTGGATTATTAGGCTTCACCACAGCAACAGGCATTTCGACATGAAGTAACAGTTGCATAGAAACACAGCCATACAGCAATGCACACAGGTGATATAGTCACCTATAGTGACGTGGTCTGCAGGCTCCTCAAAGCAGTGAGCAGCAGAGACCACCCAACGATCAGAAACCAGAGTCCCTCCACAGAAACCGTAGCCATTGGCCCTGCGGATCAGAACCTGAACACACAAACAAAGAGAATTTAAACTTGCATCAGCTGTTTTTTTGTTCACTTAGTCCAGAAGCAACAGATGGACATAGGTCTGATCATGTAAATGTCCCAGAACTTTCCCCAGTTAAATAAACACTGGTCTGAAAGTCCTAGTCATCTAAGCTCCTAAGTCATCTAACCAGCACCTGATGGAAACCTCTGGCTCTCAGTGCTCCACTGCGCTCCCCAGCTGCTCTCTGACTGGCTCCGTCTGTTTGCTGCTGAGCAGGTCAAGGACAGCGGCTGTGTAGAGCGTCTCCTCTGTGAACAGCTGCTTCCTGCTGCGGCCCTGGACCACGCTGTGAGGGTGGTGATGGTAGCGTTGTGGTGTTGCACTGAACACTGAGCTGAGACTCGCTGTGAAGCTGCACAATCAACTAAACAGTCGCTACCACACACCTGGACATTAAACTCGGAGGGACTCAAGGACTCACAGCATTCTCAAGAACTCCTCTCACCCTGCTCACAAACTGTTTGACCTCTGGGAGGCACTTCAGGAGCCTCTGGACCAAGACCAGTAGACTCAGGAACAGCTTCTTCCCCACAGCTGTCTCCTTACTGAACCCTGTCGCCCATTGACCCCCCCACTGCCTTGTTCTATATCACTACACACACCTCACCCCTTCTCATCTCTCCTCCTGGGACTAATGCAATACACTTCTGTTACCTGTAACACTGAAGTGATCTGTTAATTTGCTTACTCTACTCACAGAATACTGCTCTGTATTCATTTGCACACTGTTCATATGCTGATACTGTACATTTATCTTTATCTTTGCACTATTTACATCCATTGAACTGTTCACTCATGGAACTTGTCTTTTTATTCTGCACCGTTTCATTCCATCTCATCCCATTGCACTAGTGTTCCATAAGCTAATGTACCTTGTCCATTACTTGTAATTTGAATCCATAGTCTGTTGTACATTGTACATTACCCTACATACATACATACATTACTGTAAATATCAATTGTACATATCTATTGGCAAATTAGTTCTGACTGTACAAACTAGATACTGTGCACTGCTGTTATTTCACTTCTGGTTAGATGCTAAACTGTTTCATTGCCTTGTACTTGTACATGAGTAATGATAATAAAGTTTAATCTAATCTAATCCAATCTAATCTAATCTAATCTAATCCAAACGCTGGTCTCACATGGTTTCATACACAGGTGTTATAATGTATAACAAAAATACATTTAAATACAACATCTTTCTTACCTGCCATGGACTCCGTCCTAGTTTTTCCACAGTTCCTCCCACAATACGAGACATCGCCCGCTCACCTTCTTCTTCACCCTCCTCCTCCTCCCCCCCCCCCATCAGCAATGTGCTGTTCACTCCTCTCTCTCTGATTGTTGTGTTCTCTATATTCTCCCCAGACTTTGTCAAATTCAGTTCAGGCCACCAGCTCTCTGTGACATTGCCTTCCTCAGTCCACAGAGATCGGGTCGAGAACGCCATCTCATACTGCTGCTGGCCGCACGGCACCATCACTGCAAGGACAGGACCCGCCATCAACACAAGACCACATGCATGCGATGACCACTATAATGCGCCCTAACCCTAACTACTGTGTAGAAATTATAGTAGTATCAGTACTATTATATACAGTAGTTATTGGCATCAGTAATATGATGTGCAGTAATTACAGTAGCACTAGTTGTACGAGTTGCTGTTGGTACAAAAGTAATTGTGCACATAAATCAGAATCTGCTTTATTGGCCAGGTGTGTCGAACACACGAGGAATTTGACTCTGGTACATCAGCTCTCGATGTGCATGTACGTGCAAGGGGCAAATAAACAGTAAACCAACATAATGGTTTGAATGAATGTACAGCCCCCTCCTCTGCTCTTACCCGGGAGTCTTTGCAGTATTACATTAGTAACAGTGATACTATGCACTGTGTCACTAGCACAGTATTTGTAGACCTGCAAACTTATTACCCGTCTGAGAGCAGCTGTGTCCATCAAGCTCCAGTTTGAATCCATCAGCGCAGCCACACTGAACTCCAGCGCCACCTGTCAGGTCTCTGCAGTACTGCATACAGCCTCCGTTTCTATAGCGACACTCCGACACCACTGAACACACAGTACAAATATAATCATTACTACAGTGGTGTATTCAGTTCAGGTTATTTATATCTAATGTAAACATCTGGACAGAAAATTCATTGCTTCTGATTTTATATGTGAAGAATCTAGAAGATTTTAAAGACTAAAACAAAAGAGCAGTGTCCCCAGGACACCGCCCTGAGGGGGTCCACAGATCCAGGATCTTGGAAAGAGTCCCACTAACATTCACTAATGAACGAGACAGGTAACGTTTACCTGAGTCACAGAGATTGCCGCGGTACTGCGGAGGACAGAGACACACAAAGTCTCCTCGCTCCAGAGTGCAGATCCCTCCGTTCAGACAGGGGTTTGTCCGACAGGGGTTCAGATCTACGACACACAGGTGAGACACCGAGATGTCCAGGTGTAGTGTGATGTCATCAGGTAGACTGACTGAAGTTTTAATTTAGATGAGCTGACATGATTTCAGGTTATGTTTTACTGAATCACATGAGAAAGTCTGGATCAGGTTTACATCAGTCTGAAATAAGTTCGTACAAGTTTTAAGTGAATCATGGTCAATAAGGTCACACCTGAATCTATACAACCACACCTCAGCAGTAAACCTGGCAGCAACGTTAATGTGAATCATCATTTTGCTTCACAATTACTGATGATGAAAGTCAACAATGAATTTACTCACTTATGTATCTGAACCAAAACTCCAGCTGTGGGACAGAAACATACAGATCTGCATCAAGTGTTTCTTATTATGCACTGTTTTTTCATTATTTCCAAAGAAAACATTAAAGCATGGTACAAACAAGATAGAACAAAAATGCTGGCAATAAGTTCCCCCACATTCTCCAGCCCAGAAAACATCAACAAATAATCACAAACAATGCAACAAATCAACATCCTGCAGCACAAAAGTCAGTAAAACAGACTTCTAATTAAGAATCCCATTCATAATAAAATAGTTTGACAGGCTGTAAAAGTGGCACATAACTTCCAAAACGAAAACCCAGCCATGATCGATTTGGCCGCTTGTTTGGATAAAACCTGAGAAATGTGGAGGATAAAGGATTGTGGAGTACAATAAACTGTAAACATAACCACTGTATATATCAACCTTCTGCTCTAATGTATACATACATATGCATAAACTCTCTTTCATTCTTTTCCTATTTTTAATCACACAAATTTGAATGCACATAGTTTTAAAAAAAAATATTTGTTTTTAATTTTCATTGTTGGTTTCCATTTCACAATCTAGCCACAGGGGTTTCAAGCCAGTGACTTCTGTGCCGGTCCCAAGCCCGGATAAATAGAGAGGGTTGCGTCAGGAAGGGCATCCGGCGTAAAAACATGCCACATTTAAACATGCGAATCATCAGTGTGAATTCCATACCAGATCGGCCGAGGCCTGGGTTTCCATTTCCCCTTGCCTTACAACCACACCACGGTCAAACATCCTGTATGTTCAAACATACTTGGCCATTAAAGATGATTCTGATTTGGTTGTATTAAAAAAGAAAGCACACCACTCTGGGACCCTGTCTGTGATTCCAGAGACCTATACGGGGGTCCCAACCCTCAGTGTGGATCACAGTGGTGGTTCTTACCGTCTTCTCTTTGGTCTGGAAGATCTCGGCAGCCTCTTCCTGAGAACAATTTTCCTCGTAACACTCCCGCTCCAGGTTTCCAGGTAACATCTCCTCCAGGAAGGCGTTGGCTCGACGCCTCCTGAAAGAGGGGGAGGGGGAGGAGCGGAGGACCTGACCCGCGGAAGACTGAACCAGGAACACTGAAGGGTGGACAAAGTACATAGAGTACTATAACCTTTATTACTGACATATCTGATCCTTTAGTTCTGAAGATTGTGACTGTGTTTTTAACCATGACAGGAGATAATCACGATATTAACCTGTCTGTTATCACTGCCGCTGCTGTTTGAGTAATAGTTCTCTGCACTTCTACACGTGTTGCTGATACCACGAACATTATTCATACTGGCACAATAAAAGATTTTAATGTTTTGTTGTGAGACTTTCACTGTTGATGGAAATGCTCTGCTCTTTTGCAGTGGAGGAGAAGCATCCTGCACACAATGAATGTTTCCAGTTATTCAATACATTTTGGCAGAAACACAAACAGGTTATCAATATTCTGTGAAGAGGCTGTTTTCAGTCCAGAGGAGGTGAAGGAGACAGGCGTAGAAGAGGAAGAGGTTTAATGCTGATGTGTTCCTATGATTCTAAACTATAATTCATAATTAGAGCTTCAGCTAAAACACTGAAGATGCACCTGTTCACATCTGCTTGCTGTGGAGTGCAGGCAGTAAAGGAAAGTGAATAATTCATGCATTGTTCTAGTTATTATTATTATTACTGACCTCGACTGGATGGGGTGAGTGGGGAGAGAGAGAGAGAGAGCAAAAAAAAAAAAGAAAAGGAACAAGACAACAAAAACAATACGACTTCTCTGCACACGGGTTTGCTCAAATATTGGGAGGGACATGTCTCTACTGTCCATGTGCAAAACTACGCCCTTGGTGAATACAGAGTCAGACTGAGAAGTGAAGACTGACACAACAAATACTGACTGTTGTCTACCACCATGATGTTGACTCACCTGAACACTGGATGAGATCAGAGCAGAAGAGCAGAGTGCAAAGGCTCAGGGTTGGAGCTGAGGACAGCAACATGTTTCTGTTTGAGGACAAACAACATGCACATGTGATGGCACCATCAGGACAAACCTCACTGTGAATTTCATTTTCAGTTTTATTTGTGTAGTACCAATTCACGAAGGGGGGGGGATGGGGTTTGTTGGGTTTTCCTTATAATAGTGTGAGGTCTAGAACTGACTATGTAAAAGTTTGAGTAGGATGGCCTTCCTTTTTTCTTCTAGTGTTCGTTATGACTGAAAAAAAAAAAAAAAAAAGAGGTCTATCAATGTGCTGCTTCTGTTTTGAGATCACTAGAAACCTAGGTTCTGTATCAAAGGACCCAGAGAAGAGTCCTGACCCTGAAGTTGAGAAGCTCTGCATTTCTGTGAACATAACAACTAATCACAACCTGCCGGACTGTGAAGCGACAGTCCTACCTGTGTCTCCTGTCTTTTCCTGCGAGGACGTCTGGTCTCTGTCTGGATGTAAAATGGAGAACAGAGCCAGCGAATCAATGGTTAAACTAAACTCAAATATTGACACAGAGACGTCACATGTACTGACCAAAAGGTCTAACACCAACACCAACAAAAAAACTTTGTGGAGATCACAGACCTGTGTAAGAACAGCCGGCGAATGGTCAAAGGTCACAGCAGCGGCGGATGATCCCAAAGAAAAAGCAGTTGGAGAAGTGGCTCAGAGACTCGCTGGTTATCAAACAGGCGAAAGTCGCTGCCTGATTTTGACATTGATGAGTTTCCACTCAGGTCAGAGACCAAGCAGAAATAAAGCACCGATCTTCACTTTAAATGAAACGTGACAGTCAAACAGTACGCCACTGATCTGAGTACATGTACTCATGTACAATTCTGGATTCGTTTCCATGATTAGTTTAAAGGCTTAGCTACTTTGCAGATGCAGATCAATAAGACAAAATGTAATCGATTAACTACGCAAGATGGTGCCCACCGCCCACGTGTTTGCACGTTCCACTCTCGAAACCTCAATCCCATCCTCTACACCCTGTTCACCTACGACTGTGTCACCTCCCACAAAGACATCATCCTGAAGTTCGTGGACGACATCGCAGTGATAGGTCACATCACTGGTGGGGATGAAGCAGTCTACAGGAGGGAGGTGGTCGGGCTGGTGTCATGGTGCAAGGACAATAATCTCAGCCTCAACACAGACAAGACGAAGGAGATGATAGTGGACATGAGGAACTGGCAAAAAAGGGTGATCAACAACACTGTTCCCACTAAAAGTGAATTTATGTATCAACACTGTAATGCCTTTTATATGTTTATGTTTGATATGTATGCATCTGGTGCTGGCCTGGCCTGTTTGTCAAATTTTAAAAGTCAATGTGGCCCCTGAGCCAAAACGTTTGCCCACCCCTGGTCTACACCCTGTTCACCCATGACTGTGTCGCCTCCCACGAAGACAAAATCAGCACTACTGCTATGGACCACAAGCGCCTGCAGAGAGTGGTAAAGACTGTGGAGAAGATCACCAGGACTCCACTGCCCTCTCTGCAGAGCATTTACCACCACAGGGTGCGTAGGAAAGCTGCCTCCATCCTCAAAGATCCCACCCACCCCCAGCAGGGACTGTTCACCTCCCTACCATCTGGCTGGAGGTTCAGAAGTGTGACATGCAGGACCTCTAGACTGAAAAACTCTCCTAAACAGTTGAGCTGAGTTTGTTACCAGGAAATACATCATGTACTGTCAACGTGTACTGTTTACATTCTCAGTTTGCACATGCATAATTGCACATTCAAATCAAATTATATTTGTATAGCACCAAATCACAACAAAAGTAATCTCAGGACACTTTACAGAGTAAGGTCTAGACCTTACTGTTATCAATATTATTACATAGGGAAAACCCAACAAATCCCCAAACATTGACTGTGAATAAAAACGCTAATTGTCATAGTAAAAAATTAAAATTGAGGTAATAATAAATTGATGGAATTTTTAGGACCCAATCCACCAAAATGACAATGAGTCTAGCGTAATCTCTGTGTTACAGTTAGAAGGTTTAGAACACAAAATAGTGAGAGAAGCGTTAACTGTGTTTAGTGTAGACCTTGGTGACGACTCAAGGATGGGGACTCAACTCAGATTCAACTCTGATTCTTTGGCGATTCAGACTAACAAACACAGGACTCGAACTGGCAAAAGCACAAATCACTTTACCTTTTTTATGTATCCATTTAAAAAGATATAATTATGGTATTTACTGAATAAAAATGCCTTCATTGTTGGGCAAAAATTTAATTGTGCAGATAATCCAGTTAAAAACACCGGAGTACATGACACTTTAAGGCAACAGTGGTTCAGTGGGTAGAGCAGTAGTCTCCTAACCAGAAGGTTGAAGGTTCAAATCTCAGTGCATGTCGAAGTGTCCTTGGGCAAGACACTGAACCTCCCCTGTTGCCCCCGATGGTTAGAGCCATCAGTTGAGTTGGCGCCGGAGATGGCTGCCATCGGTTCTGTACCAGAAACAAATTCTTGTGTGTAACATACTTGGCCAATAAAGGTCATTATCATTCAGTCAGTCAGTAGAATTAAGCCCTAATTTGGGATGAACCCATTGGGTTTTTAGCTGTTTCGGTTAAGCTGAGTCTTCAGCCAAACCTCATCGAGCTGCAGCGATGAAGAGAAGAAACAAGTCTCGTGTCTGTACAGTGGAGACATCAGCTTTATTTCCTGCATAAGTCTGAATGCTTCTCTGCACACAGCAGAATGTATTTACACTGACAGCCCTGCAGGGGGCGTATGTACAAAGAGGTATGACAGCATACAGTATTGTCATTAATGGATAAATTACCATAAATACACAGAACGAAAACAAACTGGGGATGATTAATGTGGGTCAAACAGCAGAGGATGAATCAATGCCCTCAAAGAAGGCACTCGGTCACTGATGCTCACATTCACTAAAACACTAGTCAGAAAATAAAATGATCTGCAACAGAGAGCAGTGGGAAGCTAACAAACACCAACATGAAGTCTAACCAGACATCCGTTTATGTTTCAGAAACCTTGACAAAGTTAAGATCACGCAGTTGTCCTACACGTTTCATCTTTGTAAACTAAAACATTAGCTTCTTACAGAGCCTCCTGAGTCCTGGAAGTACTTTTTAACCTCAAGTGTCCAGATGAAAACTTCATGTACAAGGGATGAATGTTCTGTGAGCCCACTGGTCCGTGTCCTGATCCACAAAGTGATTCTTTTGCAAACACAAACAAGACAATAACTGTGTGTACAGGTGATCTTCATCTGAATATGAAATATCTGAATATTATGAATAATATATTTCGCTGTTAGTCCTTCAGACACAAAAGACAACTTTTTATGCAAAATATGGGTGGCCTGCAGAGCAGGTACCTGGTCCCTGCCGTGTGCTCAGGTCCCACACATCAACTTGGAGCCCACAATATTGGTCATGCTAATGACTCATGTGCACAGCTTTACAGCCCTGGTCTATAAGCAGTGCACACTAGACACAGACGTCTGAGGGCACGACAATAACTAGTGCACATGAGATACAGACCGAGATATTAAATACACCAGTAAATATCATGATCTGTATCTTGTGTGCACATGATGAAGAAATGTATAATGTTTTGGGACTTTCATGGACACGGCCTGTGTAGACAATAAATCAGTTGTACACAGGAAAAATACTCTTTGGTGACATCAGAGGCTGAAAAGTAATAATTCGGAAACCTTCAGCTTTAGGCTGCAGCTTTGGAGAAACTCATCATATTTACACAAATAACACTTAATCACTAAAGGAAAAAGAGCCAATATATGCCGAGGTGATAACAGCTGGAAACCCAGCTGCAACGATGGAAACCAGCAGAAATAACCTCAGACTTTCACCCACTTGAAGGTGAATGTTACACACTACTACGACTGAACATCAAAGTCTGAAACCAAATGGAAAAACTGCCTGATTCACTACTAAACAGGCTTCTCCTCTGACATGTTTTTGTCCTTGTCCAGACTTGACAGTTCAGTGTCTGCTGCATCAAAGCTGCTCAGTATTTGACTTCAGAACAGGGAAACAACTGAAAGTCGTGATGGAAGAAGGCCAGGCTGGTGTAACCTTTCACTCAACCACACAGCATCACTGGGCTGCTGACACCCTCTTAGACGAGCTCCCTCCCCAGGGTCTGGGAGCTGTTTAGGAGGAGGGGACACCACGTGGCGGGTCGGGCCTCTCCTGTCAAGGTCAGGGGCAGACCCTGAGCTGCTACAGGCCCAACGATCAAAGTAAGTTAGGATTAAAAAAAAACAACAAAGGTTAGGCTTAACCAAAAGGCACAGGTACAACATCACCAGTACACTCCTAGTGCCCCCCCCCCCCCCCCCACCACCACACAAACC
>NW_018128148.1:295628-300929 GCF_001952655.1 Monopterus albus | reverse complement strand
TTGAATTTTATTTTTCTTTAGTACAGACTGAATACCAGACTGCATAGAACTGAATACGCCCACGCTACACACCCTCACAAACTAGTCGCAAGTCTCTTTTGTCAATGTTTGCTTTATTTTCTATGTTATGTCCGTTGTCCTATAAACGTGTCATTTTGTGTTGCAATAAAAAAAACAAAAACAAAAAAAACATCTGTGAATCTTTCCGTCTCATTGTGCAGTTTAAGAATCAGAGTTAATTCTGCTGAAGGCAGTGGCTGCTTTTCCTAAACAATCCAACGTTCCCGCTGCCCGACACTGAACAGTGAGCAGAGTAAACCTGAGGTCTATCTGACAGATATGTGATCAAGGGGCTCAAGGCAACATCTGATGAAGTCTGTTTTCATGTTTCCTTCAACTTTACCTATAAATCCAGTAAACACTAAACGGCTGCTGATCATTGGCTTCTTGTTACAGGCAGCTGTGCACTTCACTTCCTCAATTAAAAAAATGGTCATCTGGTCTATAAAAGGGGGAACCACAGTGAAGCTTCCAAAGTTCCAAGGATGTGACCCAGAAGCAGCAAATGTCAAAGTGGGAAAGACAAGAACAGCTGCAGCTTCACTGGCCCAAAGGCTGAAAGGACTTCACCGCTGAATGTTTTGTTGGCAGCTGCCATACCAGACTGCTTGTAGCTAAGGCTGTTCAGCTCACTGGACTGACTGGACTGGACAAGTCCAGAGGCTTCACAACAACAGTGAGTTTATACTGATGAGATAAACCTGATACCAACGTTACCCCTCTTAAACCTTGAATGAATGTTAGTTTTCTACACTGACGTGTCTTCAGTCTGAAACAGGTTTGTTTGGTCCCTGAAACCTGTGACTGTCGATAACATATTACACTCTCATTGAGACACACACCAGACAAACACACAGAAGCAGAAAAACATTGTGAGACAGAAAACGCAGCTCATCTTCGTCGGTCGACTGTTGTGTGCTGAGCGTCTGTCAGACCTCCCAATCATCTTGAGGGTGTCTGCCCCGACGTTCCCTCGTCAACTTTCAGAATCATCCTGTTTTTCAAAAACAGGATGATTCGTGACTGCGGCTTCAAGAAGAACCCCATCTGTTTCAGGGCAAAACTCTGTCTGTTCCCTGTGAGGAAGAACAACGGCTCTGTTCCTTTTTGGTTAGAAACATAAAACAGTTCCTATAAAGTCTCTGAGCTGCTCAAACGTCTCAAAGTTTAAAGGGTTCTGCTGCATCCTGGTCCGACAGGTCAGGTACCTGAGGGATTCTGATTGGCTGGCTTCAGTTTTGTTCGTCTGGTTTCTGGAGTCATGTCAGACTCGTGAGCAAAGTTTTCAGGTCCCAAAAACTGCGCCTCATCTGGCAGCCAGTCTTGTGACTGACCCTGCCCATACTCAGCCCCAGCACGGCACAGACCCGCCTTGGCAGGGCCAGGTTTCAGTCATGCTGTGATGGGATGGTCAGGGCAGGAAACTCTGCTGTTAGGCTGCAACACTGCAAACAATGTGCAGCTCTTATCAGTCTTTCACCGAGTCCTCAAGACTTTACTTCAGCAGAGACTCTGCTGCTGTACAATGATGGGACAGGAACCTGCTGCTGTTTGGTCTTTTTAAACAGTTTCTCTTTTGTCAGTGTGTGTTGTTTCGGGAGAATTACATTTTACATTACTACACTATTCTCTCACAAGGTTTTGGCCTGTAAAAACAGATTCACACACTGTTCATTGTTCTGCACACTCAGACCCTCACCTGAAACTCTGCTGATGAGCTTGGGAACAGCACTGTTTTTGTCAGTGATGAACTGGGAGCAGTCATCTCACCGCACCCAACCGAGTGTGGTTCTCTGGTTCAACTTGTTAATGACTCCACAATCGACTCTGTGAGCTCCAGCTCACATTGCAACATCAGGAAACATCTGAGGATCATTTTGCTTCTGCCTCGACCAGTTGGGCAGAGTGGGTAGAGGAGACTGAAAAGTTCCAAGGTCGAGGCAGAAGGCTGCCCACCAAGAGTCTGTCGGAGGTTCCTTCTGTTAAAGGGAGTTCTTCTTACCCGCTGTCCCCAAGTGCTGCTCAAGGGGGGTTTTCTGGGATTTTCCTCTGAAATAGTATAAGGTCTAGACCAGACTATGTAAAGTGCCCTGAGACAATTGTTGTTGTGAATTAGTTCCATACAAAGAAACATCTGAGGATTGTTTCACTTCTTTAAATACTTCCAGGTTTCAGGCTGTAACATGAATCTGACCCATGTCAAAACTATATTCAGGAGCTGAAACATCACATGAAGACACTTGGCTTCAAACTCAGCCTCTGGGTTATACTTTACTGCAAAAAGAAGGAACGCAGCTGTTGCAGGTTCTGTTCACCAGATGCTGTGACTAAATCCCCGACAACGATGATTTCAGCCACACTGATCACTGCACTTATATATTACATATACTGGATTCAGGTAGATTCCAACAATCTCACCTCACTGGCAGGATGTCGTTTAGTGCAATGGTCAGCATTTTGGTAGAATAATCATAAGTCTGCAGTAAACAGTCCCCAAAATGTTAAAACATGAGCAGAGCTGGTCAGCCATGTTGTCGCCTCAGCTCAGACTGTGTATGGTGCAGATCTTCACCTGTCTGGAGGCGGAGGCTCTGATACACACCCACCCTACAGCCACCACAACCTGGATGCTGGTTGGTCGGTGGGTGAGATGACAAGGCACTAGCAGATCATCTGATTGGCTCTCTCTCTAGGTGGTCTGTGTGGTCACCGTGAGGAGGACTGACGAGGTCTGGGGACCAGCACTGAGTCTCACAGAACAAGACTTAGTCCGGGTCCTTGTGTGTGATGTCAGACCTGGTTCTGGTTCAGGGTCAGAGGTCAGGTGGACAAGGTTGTTAATAGCAACAGAGGTAGGAGGAGAGCAGGCAGGGGTCCCTAAAACAACAACGAGTCAGAGCAGAAAACCAGATCGGTCTGTTACAGGACCGGATCAGACTTCATGGACTTTAGTCGAACACACACATTCAATCATTAAAAATGATCAATTACAACCTGGTTATCAGTGCACATCTGCGGCAGCATCACGTGCATCTCATTCACAGAGACATCACAGTCTTTATACTAGAAGGTTTTATGCTAACCTCTGTGTGTGGAACGGGTTCAGGGTCGGCCTCTGAGGATGTAACTGGAATCGGCGGGACAAGACTGGATGTGGATTTGGTTTTCTATGTTAGACCTTCAGGCAGGGCTATGGCTGTGCCTAAGACCCAGCTCAGGTCTCAAGGAGTGCGGCCCCACTCTGGACCTCCCTGCCAGAGCACATCTCTTTTCAGAGCTGCTTCCTAACATCCTTGTTAGTTTGGTTTTGGTTTCTATCATGTTGTAAATGTGTAAACTCCCGGTGGACCAGTTTTATTATTCAACTACTGTTAAGTTATATTTGTTCTGTAACTGCACTTTTAACAGTCTGATTTTATTTAAATTGTGTTGTGCTAAATGGTTTAATCTGGAATAGGGCTGGGCCACACACAAAATATTTTATTATGGTAAATTTTCTCACATCAGTCGATATCGATAATTATCACGATATAATTCAAACAAATGATTCGCTGTGACGACCCTGACGGGACCAGTCGAAAGTAGCCATCACGATACAATTCAAGTTGTTACTTCTTGTGATTTTGTTGCTTGACTCTGATGAAAACAATGTAACAGTAATTATAATCCAATAATATAACGTACATTAATATGAAACGGGTAATGACTACTTTTGGTACTTTAAATATAACTTGATGCCAATACTTTTGTACTTTTACGTAGGTACCATTTTGAATGCAAGACTTTTACTTGTAACAAGAGTATTTTTACACTGATTTTGCTACTTTTACATGCGTAAGGAATCTACAAACTTCTTCCACCACTGCTCTTTGCATTTGTGGATTCTCAGCATTTGTAGGAATTTATTTATTTTACTTTAGGCAACATGAAATGACACAAGCTCATACACCGTACTGAAATACAGGAGAGCACAGCGTCTGTGAGAACAGCTGAGTGCAGCCGCTGTGTATTGGCACCATGGCTTTTGTAGAAAGCAACAGAATGTGTGGTGACTCTGCCTTTTTATTGTCTTGCCATAGGGTACAATGCTGTAAATGCCGACGGTGCAGTTCGTCGCCGGGCTCTTTCTCCAATTTGCCTTTTCAAGGAGATGGGTTTGACATGGTGTTTGTGACTACAAGTGCTTGCATTCTGCATGTTCTTTCAATGGCAGTGCTCCAGGTGGTAAAATAATTCCCTATCTTTGTGCCCAAATTTCACTGTGTTCTACTCCACTACAGAGAGCGAGGAGCTCTAGTCAGGTGAGCTAGAGAGTGAATGAATAAAGGGAGGGGCACCAGGTTGAGTCAGATGAGTTATCAATTTATCAAACTGGGCTGCTGTAGGCTCTTAACTGATCTGTGCTGAACTGTGTCTAAACCGCTAAGCTAAAATTAAAATATAATTTTATGTATATAAATCACGGCCTGGGCATGCACAGACCCAGATCCTGTAGGCCGGCTCTGGTGACCCTCTGTAACAGTCACCTGGCAGCAGTTAGGCCTCACTGGTGCTGCTGTTCCTGTTCAGCTCTCGGATGCCCTGCAGGATCCTCTTCATATGACCCACCTTTGTCACTCCCAAGTCCTGAACAAACACACACACACGTATTCATTACAGATGTGTAACCAGACAGAATCGAATCGCTCAAACAATCTAACACCTGCAGCCGTTTGTTAGCTGTTAGCAGAGAAAGCTAGTGGCGATACCTTCAGGTCCCTCCTCTCCAGGTGGATAAGCTCGGCTCCGCGCACATCGTGTCCAATAAAGATGTCCTTATATTCAGTGAGGCAAAGAAAGTCCAGCCATGCCCCCACTTCCTCTGTTCCCCACTGATGAACTGAGACACCCACAGGAAGTGGTTCAGAGAGGGAACCAGCAAAAAAAGATTACAGACACCTTCAGCAGTGATTTAACCAGAGCAGTGATTTTTACCTTCTGAATTTAAACCCACTGAGGGTGACTGAGAGGCAAAGAAAATGAATGGCAGAGAGAGAGAGAGAGCTCACCTGGAAGTGAGAGAGTCGCACACGCATCTCTATTTCTGTTGTTTTTGTCTTTTTTAAACTTTGGGACGAGACGAAACTTTGCACTACGACTGCGCTTCGAAAAGTCTGCCAGAAGACCCTGAGGACAGACAGGTAGAGGTGGAGAGATAGAGCGACAGACAGGTGGGTATATACAGGTAGAGAGAGCAGAGAG
>NW_018128148.1:286435-295498 GCF_001952655.1 Monopterus albus | reverse complement strand
TGAGTGGTTATGGGTTCATTAAGTTCATGTGAGCTGAACAATGAGCTTATATAAGTTGGTCAAGATGTTCCCTGTTTTTGAAGTACATCTCAGGGTGTTGTCTCTCGAAACTGGAGACAGGAAGCTAAGTTCAGAAATTGAAGTAACAGCCTAAGGAAAGCTGTGGATAAAAGAGTGAGCCTGAAGGGTTAGAAGAAGAAGAGAAGAAGAGAGGATGACCATGCTACCGTGAAAAGTCTACCGTAGGCCCGGCCCCAGAGGGCAGGGGAGAACAATAACTGACTGTGGGTTGACAGAAAGACTGACTCGTGACCAACAACAACTGACTGGACTGACTAACGCTTTTGACCATCTTCTTATTTAATACTTCATCTATCGCATTGCAGGAGGAGAGTCTCTGTTCTCTGTTCCCTAACTACAAGATTATCTGTTTAAATACTACTCTATTCAGAATAATTGTAATATTAAATGATCCTTTAAATTGGGATGCTTTGTCTGAATTAATGTAGTCGGCATCACACTCTAGCCACGACACTTAAAGCAAAAACTCAAGGCCCAGGATGAAAACTGGAAGTATGTGCAGACAAATGCCAACAAAGACAACTGGACTGCAACTGTCAAGGAAATAAACTCATCTTTCTTTAGACTGTGACATGATGAACATGTAAACACCATAAAAATTGATAGATCAATAATAATAATAATAATAATAACCCTCCAATCAATACCTTACTGTAATTTGGTGATGCATATGAAACTTTTTCAAAACACCTTGATGTTTTTTACAGAACATTTCCAGGCCATTTGCCAGACTATATATTAACAATCCTAGGTTTTCAATAATATGTGGAAATCTTACAATGCGACAATTTGCCAACATCTTGTTTGTATATCTTAAGTGATAACTATGATTATAGAGAGCCAGGGTCAGTTGGACAATGCCATTACTCCCAGCATTACCCGTACTAAGAGGCGGTGTTTTACCTCGTGGTCTGATGGGTCGACGATGAGACACAACCAGGGAACATCAGCCAGGCGACGGAGCTGCTGAGCCACAGAGTTCAGAGCTGCATTCAGCTGCTCCTGCTGAGGAGGATCCAGCTGCTGCTGACACACAGAGATGACAACTGTCAGGGCCAGGGCATAACAGCTTGAAGGAGAAATATTTCAGAAGACTCTAAGGAATGGGAAAACTTAAAAGAAACTAAAGTCCACAGCTCAGTGTTTCTGAACAGCAAGCTCAAGGCTGAGAACAAGGTTTACAGACAGGACGCAGTTACCATGGACATCTTTCCCACCAGCAGCAGTTCAGTCTCGCCGAGTAAAGCTTTGACGTTCCCAACCATGTGAACCACTGCACTGCAGCTCAGAGCCTGGACATAGATAGGCCTGTTGTTTACACAGGCATATTGAACACATAGTGACACCTGTGTAGCCCTCACAGCAACAGCTGTCGTACCCCAGAGGTCTTGGAGTTGGCGTAGACCACATCCATGGCCTTGGAGCTGGCGTTGACAGCATGAGCCAGTTCCTGCTCCATACTGTGGTGAGACTGAGCCACCTCACGAATACTGAAACAACACAATACCACAGGGTTCACAACGGCAGAATCAGTGACATGACAGAGGTCTAAAACTAAGAGGCGTGAGTCATGCATCGGTCTCTGAGCCACCCTGTTATCAGTACTATCTTACTACTGTTGTCTTTTATTAGGGTATTTTTAGAAGATCTTTTCTTCTTCATCTGCTTAAAAAAATGTTGGTCTGTGTTTTTAACTTAATTTTCAGTTTGTGTCAGTAGTTCCCAACATTTCTTAGGTTAGATAATGTAAGTGTTTCTGTGGATTGTACAAACAACAGGGGCCAGAGAGAAAAAAGTCCAGGGCCTCACGCTGGGGGATAGTTACCAAGGTTTTGTGGCTCATTTTCTGGCACTACACAGTAAAACTGCCTCTGTTCATACGGTGGGGTTTTGTTCTGGTGAAACGAAAGTGGTACCGCAGGAATTTGCACGTTTGGTCTCATGCACTATGTATTTTGAGGCGTTCTTATATATATATATTTTTTACTATATTGCTGCATCTGCTGCTTAAAGTGCCTTAGATTTTGTGTTACTTATTTATCTACTTTATATTTCATTTGTATTTTGTGGCATTCATGTGGACGGCAAAGTAAGAATTTCATTGTACAGGGAAACACGTTTCCTAACTGTGCATATGACAAATAAACACTTTGACCTTGAACTTTGAACTGAGACATCGTCAGAGTTAAGGACATGCTTGAGAAGGGAGAGGGCATTTGTAAATTGCACAGCTCATCACAGGAGAATGTGAGGGACTTTTACAGGCTATCAGGTCAAACCATACTTTAGTTACTGAACAAAATAAAAAATGATTTGACTGGCAGGAGGCGACATGACTGCAGCTCCAAAATATGTTTGCCGATTCCGTTGATCATATTGAAGTTCGGTCGCTGTAAACTTAAACTTTCCTCTACACTCCCTCTCGGTCCATGTATGCAGCAGCCTCCAGGCAGCAGATGTGAAGCAGAGGTGCATTCAGATGAACCTCTACGCTGTGGCTGTGCTCATTTATATCAGTGTCAGTAAATCTGCTGCTAAATTTTAAAAAACTGCACTGCCATAACATTTTCCACATTCGACAGTGATTTGCAGCAGGTTTAGTAAATATCCCCCCAAAGTCTGATAAATGTATTCCACTGTTATAAAGCTAAAACAAAGCACACACAAAGTAGAAATACAGTGGCAAGAAAAAGTATGTGAACCCTCTGGAATGACTGTTTTCTACACGATTTGGTCATAAAATGTGCATTTCCAATATCAAAACTTAACAAGTGGTATGCCCTGTACTTCGCTCGCCATAACCTCCCAGGCTGACACCGACCGTCCAGTTGTTTTTCCACCGTGTGGGTCTCTATTTAGAGGAGGGAGGGGCTGATCTCCTCTCACACACTCCCAGCTGAACAGAGGATGTGAAGGATCGCTCCACAGTGCACCAGTCAGCCAGTAACAGACACTGGATGAGCAGTTTATCAAACAGTTGTTGGACAAGCAGAACACAGACTTGCAGAAATGTGATGTCTTCACTTCTTTGCCCGCATCCACTCGCTGAAGCCCCTGTGTGACCCCTAGACCAATGAGTGAAGTCCCCGTTTTACCTCTAAACTAGTGAATGTGTTTACACACCATTCTTGTAATGCGAATGCGTGTGAAGATGTTGGATGATGCTTTCATGTTGGCATACGGTGCCCTCTTTACTCCATGCGTTGTGCATGTTCTTCCCAGACAATTCAACTAGTTTTGTCGGTCGACCAAACACTTTTCCAGTAGCGCTGTGGAGTCGTGCTCATGATGTGAAAACATCTGCAAAGTACAGTGAAGGGAGCATCATGATGCGGGGCTGCTGTGCTGCCTCTGGACCTGGACTGCTACTATTGTAGAAGGGAAAATGAATTCCCAGATTTATCAAGGCATCCTACAGGATAATGTCAGGGTGGCTGTCCACCATCTGACGCTCAGTAGAAGTTGGGTGACGCAGCAGGACAGGGACCCTAAACATTAAAGAAAATCAATTTATAATGGCTTCAAAACAAGAACACCTGCCATGTGGAGTGGCAGATTCCAGAGCTCGTCAACCCAACAGAGCTGCTGTGGAATGAGCTCAGAGAGCCGATCACACTGGACACCCTGGGAATACGTCTGAGCTGAAGCAGCTCTGTGAGGAACAATGGTCCAAAATTACTCCTGAACACTGTGCAGGTCTGATCCACAGCTCCAGAAACCAGCTGTTTCAGGTTAATGCTGCCAGTGGAGTTTCTCATATAGGTATTCAATCCAAGGGTTCACTTACTTTTTCCACAAGCACTATGAATTGTTTAATGGCTGGATTCAATAAAGGTATGAAAAACTATTAATATTTCTGTAGTAATCAACTTATGCACATTGTGTCTGCCTATACTTGTGACTTAGACAAAGATCGCATCACATTTTGTGACCAAATCACGTAGAAAACCAGGTGATTCTAAACGGCTCATTTACTTTTTCTTGCCTCTGTTATCTGTTGATACTGAGGAACCCAGCAGAAGATTAATTAGCATCGATGTTGCATTAAAAATCTTTATGTGACTCAGCAGCATTTTGGAAAATATTTCCTGTTTTTAAGTCAATTCTTGATAAAGCCATATTTATTTGCAAAGAACTCAATGTCAGCATCTATATAATAAAGGTTACTGTAGTACTGACGTCTATCTTACACACACAGTAAACCCAGAAGTGTTGTCATTCTAAAAACAAACCCAATATTGCGCTGAGCTGTGTTTCCATTTATTCCTTTGAGCACATGCTGTTCACTCTGGTTAACTACTAAATGATGCACTGAATAGACAGCAGGTTACTCCAGCCTGAAGTTAACCTGCATTACCTGTGTATGAGCACTCCTGCTGCCTGGCCGAACTCGCTGATGAGTGATGTCTCTTCCTCGGAGACAACCTCTGGCTGGGAGGACAGGGGAGAATGGGTGGGGGGGGTCCGAGGAAACTCACACTTCTGTTTGTCCTCCCAGGATTTCAGGGTGCTCTCGAACGCCTCAAACACAAACACAGAACAATGGGAGTCATTGTGATGCAGTGTGATGTCCTCTGACCAGAGACGGACTCATAGTCCAGTGCCCATAAATAAACGGACCGTCGACCTTTCTTGTCGCTACAGGTGTGCCTTATCATACCGTCTACAATAAGGCCCAGTCAGCCAAGTTAGTGCAATGTTACATTAATGTCACAGCTGCTGTTGTAATGTCAAGTTACGTTGACTCTCATTAGATTCCTCATCTTTGTAACCGTTCAGGGTAACGTGTAACTTTACTGCACTCTGTGAGAGTCTACCAGCACAGACATCTACCGAACTCCGACTGTGGAAATATTATCAGTATAATAACAGGAACTGTGGAGGAAACTAAGCACGGTTATAGATTTAATGGATTAATCACACAGACCTTTGGTCACTTCTTCTATTCTTATTATTACAGTGAATACAATAACCATTTTCATCATAACGTGCCATTAGCTAAGTTCATATAGAGTAAATATGCTGTTGGATGTCTGTTTATTAAGACCGCCCTGTCAAACTAAGTAAGTAACCTAACAGTCCTGTAACAAACCCTCCTTCATGACGGTTTGAATATTCAAACAGTTTACCAGAGCTGGAGGATGAAGTCTTTACTGTGCTGCTGAGTTACAGGTGCTTCCATTATTATGTCAGCCCTGTTTATATCAGTGAGGGTAGAGCTTGGCTGTAGCACTCACTCGGTCTCTGGTTAGGGTCTGAGTTCGATTCTTGTGGATGATCTTGATGTAACCTGGAGGCTGGATCCATGCTTCCCCGTCCACCTGAACAGGGACACCTTCATCACCCAGGATGGTGATCTTCACCGTCCGACACTAAGACACAGAGACAAGCAGTTATAGAGTGGCAGACAACTGACTGGACAGACGGATAGATGCAGGCAGACGCACCTGCGCGATGCGGTGGTGCTGCAGGTTGATGACACGGGACATGGCCATCTGCATGCTGCCAAACACTGCCACCACCTCCAGAATCTTATCATCAAAGGATGGAGCAGTGAAGGTCTGACAGAGAGAGAGGGCGACAGGTGATGTCATGACATCACTGACCACCTGACAGACAGGGAGAGAGACAAAGGTTTAGTTCTTACCTCGTCCTCTTTGGTTCCTCCCCAAAAGTTGGTTCCTCCGGCATAACTGGGGATGTTCAACACAGCGATGCCCTGCAGACTGGGGAGAGGGATGGGATGCCCGTCACACTGTAACACACAAACAGTACAGTACATATTTGCTGTTGTATCGCTGCTCTAACATGTGTCAACATCATGGTAGATTGTCCCTTCTCTAAATATCACACTTTATCCTCCACTGTAAGTAAAGCAAAGCAATCTTTGTTTATGTAGCACCTTTCCAAACACATGTTACAAAGTTCACAGCTTCATAGAAGTAAAAATCAACACAGAACTGTAAAAAACAAATCTTAAAATCAAGATAAAACTGGGTGGAAGGCGAGGAGGAGAGCATAAAAAAAATAAAAGAACAATACAAAACAATGACACCGAGGAATATGAAGGGACAAAACCTCATTGAGGGCCAGTGACACTGCCTTAGAAAACAGATGGGCTTTTAACACTGTGCATAAAGTGGCCAGGCTCAGGGCAGCGCTAATGGCATACCGGCCCATAATCTAGGGTCTACCACTGCACAGGCACAGAGTGATAGTCATGTTGGTCCGTTTCTAGTGGGACAAATTTACACAGGACAGATTCAATGTTCATCTGTAATGACCCGGTTAAATTCCAAACCCCCACCTGTTGCCAACTGTTTCTCAGTTGTCCCCCCTCCTACATGTACAAACCCTGAAACTCAGTATATAAATGCTGTTCATGCTTGTATGCACGTGGCCTAAGTGGTGTACACATGTTACAAATATGAACAGGTACACAAACATCAGATCAGAGCTGAACATTAAGGTCTATGATGGGATCATATGTTGTAGATTTAATGTGATTAAATGTATTGGTAGCAGTTTATTACCAAGTGGAGCCAGATCCAAACTGTGTATAGCTCCCACATAAATCCCACAGGGAGTTCCTGACATGCAGGGTGAACTGTGGCATCTTAGATACACAGATGTGTGCGTTTCTAAACTCTGTCCATCAGTTCAGTTTGCCACAGGTGGACTCCTGTCACGTTCTAGACATACGTCAAACAGGATGCACTTCTGGTTGTTTCTGGAAGGAAACCAGTCTGAAGCTTTGCTTTGTAATATGTGTACAGCTGAGCAAAGTAACAGGGATTTCATTCTTGTAAACAGTCTAAAACCAGCAGAACTAGCAGTTCAGACCTTGACTTGCTCCAGATGTATTGGATCTGTATATCTCACCTCCAGTAAAACTCTCTGTTCCAGGTTCTTGTAGGTTCTGTGCAGCAGCTCTTTGGTTCCTAGCACTCCGTACCACATCCTGTTCTTCGTGCGACTCCTGAACGCACGAACAGTCAAACAGACAGCCGATTAACGTCTGAGTCTTTCTCTATTCAGCGTGAAGACACGAGTGTAGTTGTGTTATTGGCGTACCTGCACTTCTCTGGATGTTCATCTCTCTTGTTGTTGAAGTCCAGAGAGATTTTTGCATCCAGTCCAATACCAAAGTAGTTGTTCATGACACATTTCTCTGTGTAGCAGTCCCTGACAGGAACACACACATACACCGGGTTAGTTTCAAGACAAAGATAATAACTGACAACGTATTTACACGTCTTAAACATGGTGCACACAAAATGCTCCATCACAGTAAATGCAGATCTACATTTCAATACCAATATATAATGCAAGGAAATCTCTAGTGAAATAATATTCATCTGCAAATATCTTTAATTTGCCATCACATTGATGTGAAACCATAAAATGATGATTGATTTACAACATGTTCTGCGATGATCTAGTTGCAGGAAGAGACAGACTCACATGTTGTCAGGGTCACAGCTGAACGGGTCGGCGTTCACCAACAGCTGACTGATCACTGAGCTGCTGGACAGAGAGCCTGAGATTCCTGCTCTGAGACCTGCACACAGGTACACACCACACGGCCCTAACAATCAAATAAAGATAAACTGATGCTGCATTCATGTCACATCATTTTGGCCGCAGTCTCCGACTTGTAACTGACACAGTGTCTACACCGAAAGCACAGCGTGCAACATCTCGGTGGGCAGCTTGCGCTTGTGTCCACACCGGGCATGTTCGGTTACGCACTGGAAGCGCTCGGTGTACAAAAATGCACAAAGAGGCTACAGATACAATTTGGAAAAGGGAAAACTATGGCCCAAAGCTCCAACAAACAGTAGACCGTGAGATATCTGTGCAGATTCTCAGTCATCCAGGTCATAGTAAACCGCAACCGAAATAACCTTGGAAATCAACTGGACTTGGATTTCTAGATCGAAGACGTTTCACCTCTCAACGACTTGTACATTGGTGAAACTAAGCAGACGCTTCACAAACGCATGGCTCAACACAGGAGGGCCAACTCCAGTGGACCAGAGTCAGCAGTCCACCTCCACCAGAAGGAGAAAGGACACTCTTTTGAGGACAGTGAAGTCCAGATCCTCTCCAGAGAACATCGCTGGTTTGAGAGAGGTGTTAAGGAAGCTATTTTTGTAAAAATAGAACACCCCTCGATCCAAAGACAGGTAACGACTCTCACCGATACTGGGCTATAACGACTCAGTCGTTAAGGGACATTGTTGGCCTTCTAAGGACTGAAACACCACCGAGGGGGATAAATATCTCCGACTCAACACCAGTCAGTCAGAACTGATGAAGCCTCTTGGATGAGAGGTGAAACGTCTTCAATCTAGAAATCCAAGTCCAGTTGATTTCCAAGGTTATTTCGGTTGCAGTAGACCGTGAAGGGATTAATGGCTACACTGTACAGTGTATACAACCCATGGTAAAACAGCAAATGAAAACTACACACACTTAAAAACAACTGCCATGTTCAGTAGGACTGATGTAAGAGATGACATATCATGTGTTTTAACTGTGTTTACCTGATGTATTTCTCAATTTTACATTCTGGATAGAGCTAGTGACTTTCATTGTTTGATTCTGTGGAGTGTTTTATGTGTTCAGCTCTGAAAAAAATAGGCTTCAGGTCACAGCTATGTTCATCTCAACTCACTCAACTCAACTTTATTTATATAGCGCTTTACCACAGCACAGCTGACCAAAGCACTTAACATATCATACAAATCTAAAATCATCACATAAAAAACTTTAAACAATAAAATAAACACTAACACTACAGACAGAGTCTCATTCCTGGCCAAACGCCAATGAATGCAAGTAGGTCTTCAAATAAGACTTAAAAGTAGACAGCGAGGGGGCCTGCCTAATATAAAGCGGCAAAGCATTCCATAGGTTTGGACCCACCACAGCAAAGGCTCTATCCCCCCTAGTTTTCCGCCTGGCCCTTGGTGCCTC
>NW_018128148.1:284347-284819 GCF_001952655.1 Monopterus albus | reverse complement strand
TTCTAAAATCTTCGAGATAAAAGGTAAGGAATGTGAAGATTTGTTGCTTTTGTGCTGCAAGTTGAAAATGTTGATGGGCACTTTTCAATATTTTCTGATATTTTAGAGACCAAATGTTTAGTCCAGGGGTGGGCAATCATGGTCCTTGAGGGCCGCTGCATGTTTTCCAACTATCCCAGCCCTACCCACTGCTGATTACCTGGATCAGGGGTGTTTAGGCAATCCACCTTCACCTAAGAAAACACCTGATCCAGGTAATCAGCAGTGGGTAGGGCTGGGATAGTTGGAAAACATGCAGCGGCCCTCAAGGACCATGATTGCCCACCCCTGGACTAAACATTTGGTCTCTAAAATATCAGAAAATATTGAAAAGTGCCCATCAACATTTTCAACTTGCAGCACAAAAGCAACAAATCTTCACATTTGAGAAACTGGGACCAACACTTTTTAGAATTTTTTTTTTTTTTTTTTT
>NW_018128148.1:280318-283645 GCF_001952655.1 Monopterus albus | reverse complement strand
GAAGTCCGTAAAACCACTAAAACCCCCGGCATCCACCCAAGTCTCTGTGAGAAAGAGAAGATCCAAATCCATAGAGTTAAAAAAGTCCCTTAAAATAAAGGTTTTGTTCCTCAGCGAGCGGACATTCACCAGGCCAAACCTGGCCAGGTCCCGGGCTTGAGGTATCACCGGTTGCGAAACCGGTCGAAGCGGCTTCAAAGCATAAAGATCCACCCCACGCAGGTGAAGCCGAGAGGGGCAAGGCCCACTGGGCCGCGGCCCCTCGTCCCCACCCACAACAAACCCCAGGTAGCCATGGTTAGGATCCATTACATGCCGTGGCACCATAGACCCTGGATAAGGTCTCCAGCCCCTCCAGGAGCTAGACGATGAGTATGTAAGATGAGCCTTTAGTCTCACCAACCGCCCACTACGCTGCCCCCGCCGACGGAAACGGTTCCGCCAGGGGAACAAGGCCGAGGCCCGGAGCAAATAAGCCGGGATCCCCGATAAAACCGGGGGAACAGTTCCTCATCTGTCACGTCCAAGCACACATGGATCCCCGCCCTTAAATTGAAGGTCCAAAAGGAACTGGCGATCATACACCAGCAGAGACTCAGTCCTTGATACACCAACAATTAAAAACGCCACAATCATCAGCCATAAAGCACAAGTGATACGCAAGCTGACATACAGGCAGTGTAGACAGCTGAGCTGATTAATATAAGGGGCATTCAGGTCATGTGACATGCCATGTCTCAAAAATGTAACTGACACGCTTGCAGTATAGACACGGCTTGAGAGAGATCTGCCAACTACTGACACTTGGTAACAAACTGCTGCAGAAAACAAGCTGATTTATTCTGTTCACATGTTATGATTAGCATAAGCACTAACACCTGGACAATAACAGTTGTTTCTCCTCTTCTTCATGCACAGTGTGTCAACTTCATTTCTGACCTCAGATCGTCTTACCAGGATAAAGGATCTTTGTGTTGAGCATGGGCATGTTCTCCCTACTTCCTGTCTGAACTGGAAGTGATGTGGAGCTGCCCAGCGACAGGCTGTCTTTGCTGATCAACTTCTCACAGGGTGCCTTACTGACTGAGGACAAAGAGAGCAGTGATCAGACATATATTACATAATGTAAATATGATATATTTACAGTAAGAGATGAAACCTATCTGGACTCCTCAGTGTCCAGAACTGTATCACTGCTCATCCCACACTGAATCACAGGGAGCACCAGCCAGACTACTGGACAGAGCCATGGCTGATGAAATCTGCTGGATCAGCTGAAGAGCAGACCGAGTTCATCTGGGCAGAATAGAGCCCTGATCAGTGCTGTCAGACCAGTGGGAAGAGTGGGAACTGGTGACTGGCTTTGCTGGGACACCTTAGACTCAGGTTTTAAAGCATTGCAGTAATCCTGCTGCATGACAGTTTTTAACGTGTACAGCATGCAGAAATGCTGATGTGCACCTCAGCTGAAGTGAAACATGAACCTCAAAGTGTAGACAGAATTTACCTCCTAGTCTTTATAAAACCACATTTACACTTCAAATAATTTTACTAAAAACATGTTTCAACCAGTTTTCATCCATCTTTCATTCACAGTCTACTGAGTTATTTGTTTACAGTCTGTCAGAGAAACATCTGTTCCAAAGATGATGTCAGAAAGATTCACACCTTCTGAGAATTAATGAGAAAAGGAACCAATAGACTGTTTATAAAGGCCATCACAAAGACACCGCTCTAGGTTACATGTGAAGAGACACTAAGTTGTGTCAATATGTTATGTATCTCGATGGCACGTTTGTGTCATCTTCAAGTGTAATAATATGGAAAACAAAAAAATTCTTGTTTATTCAAAAGCTAAGATCCATATTTACAGCTGAAACAATCCTGTCTCAACTCTTCTGTGTGGTTTCATTACACTGTGTGTAAATTGTTTGGATATTTACACTTCTTGAATTTGTTACCACTCTTCTTCAAGCTTACAGATTTGGTTTGATTTTTGATTTGCTCAGGGGGGTTTGTTGGGCTTCTTTCCATAATAATGATAATATCATACTAATAATGAAAATAGTAAGGTCTAGATCTTACTATATAAAGTGCCCTGAGGTGCAGTGTTTCTTCCTGTTTCTTGTGTGTGTCAGGGTGCTGTATAGAAAACCCCACAGGAGCACAAAGCTGTACTGAACCTTATTAACAGTGGAGTGAAGACACTGAGGAGAAGCTGACATCAGCTCTGGTTTGGTTTGTGAAGGGAACAAAGTAGTAGTGACAGCACTAGTAGCAGTATTACTGACTTCTGCGTGTGTTGCGGAGCTTGGCACTGTAGGACAACTGCAGCGACATCTTATCCTCCTCCACCTCCTCCTCCTCCTCTTCCTCCTCCACCAGGCCCTCATCTTCTTTGGCTCGGCCCAGAGAGAACACCTGTTGCTGCTGCGTCTGAGCGTTCTGCTCGTCCACCGCTGGAACACACAGCACAGTCTAATACCCACTGGTACAGTAATACTGCCAGTACACCTGGTCCCTGTTTCATACCTTTCTCCGTGTGTTCGATGATCTGTCGGATGGCTTTTTTCAGGCTGTTGGCTCTCAGCATCAGCTGCTCCCTGGGTTTAAAGATGGCCACTGCAGAGGAAGACGAGGTGTTGGTCCGTGGAGAGCGGGGGGTGTGAGGATGATGATGATGATGATGGTGATGATGATGATGGAGAGGACGAGGCAGTACGACCCCCTCAGCTTCCTCCTGCTCCTCAGCAATGGTGGGGGGAGGGGCTGGGGGGAGGACAGTGGAGGCCCGAGATTCCTCGTTCAGAGTCTTCAACAGAGAGTCCAGTTTCTCCTTCAGGATGCCACACTGGGACAGAGAGGTAGTCAGAACAGCACACACGCTGACAACATACAGTTGCACCACTTAAAGCACTTGTTTTGCAGAAGTTCTTGCTAACTACCAAATTTAACTTGCTACTTTAGGTCGGCTAGTTTAGAAGCTAGCTAAGCTAGTAGCTTAATCGAGAGCTATGGCTTCCCCCTCTTCCTCTCCTCCTTTCTCTTGCTCAGAGTGTCGCATGTTCAGTTATTCCTCTGCGTCCTTTAGTGATAATGGTACTTGTAATAAATGTCAGATGCTAGCAGCATTGGAGGCGAGGCTCACAGACTTAGAAGCGCGGCTCCACACCATGGAGAACAGCCCTGTTAGCTATGCCCATGTAGTCGGTGTGGAGCCTCCTAGACGTAGCTTAGCCCAAGCTAGCCGCCCCCCACAGCTTCCCGAGCAGCCGGGATCTCAGACAGGTGGCTGGGTGACAGTTCGCAAGAGTCGTAGCTCCAAAC
>NW_018128148.1:271205-279099 GCF_001952655.1 Monopterus albus | reverse complement strand
TAATACATTTGATACCATTGCCCCTCTGAAAAAGAAGGCAGTGAAACAGAGGAGGCTAGCCCCATGGTACAGCTTGCAGCTCCGCTCCCTAAAGCAGGCATCACGAAAAATGGAAAGGAGGTGGCGCTCCACTAAGTCAGAAGAGTTTTTCATAGCCTGGAAAGATAGTTTAATAACATATAAGAAAGCCCTTCATAGTGCCAGAACCGCATTTTATTCATCACTGATTGAGGAAAATAAGAACAACCCCAGGTTTCTTTTCAGCACTGTAGCCAGGCTGACAAAGAGCCACAGTGCTGTTGAGCTTAACATTCCCTTAGATCTCAGCAGCAATGACTTCATGAGCTTCTTTACAAATAAAATCACAACTATTAGAGAAAAAATTGGTCGGACCACTCCCACAGCTCTCGCAGATGTGCCATCTACTACAATGGCTTTAGAAACATCTGTAAGACCTCATTTATACTTGGACTACTTCTCCCCTATAGATCTCTCTGAGTTGACCTCAACAATTGCTTCATCTAAATCATCAACATGTCTCCTGGACCCCATCCCGACCAGGCTGCTCAAAGACGTCTTTCCCCTAATCAACACATCCATACTAGATCTGATTAACCTCTCTCTATTAACAGGTTATGTTCCACAGGCTTTTAAACTTGCAGTAATTAAACCTCTACTCAAAAAGCCTACTCTTGACCCAGGTGTCCTAGCTAATTATAGACCAATATCCAATCTCCCATTTATTTCCAAAATCCTTGAAAAAGCTGTTGCAAAGCAGTTATGTGACCACTTGCACAAGAATGATTTGTTTGAGGATTTTCAGTCAGGATTTAGAGTCCATCATAGTACAGAAACCGCATTGGTGAAAGTCACCAATGATCTTCTCCTAGCCTCGGACAAAGGACTTGTCTCCATACTTGTCCTCTTAGATCTCAGTGCTGCTTTTGACACCATTGATCACAGCATCTTACTGCAGAGACTTGAACATGTTATTGGGATTAAAGGAACTGTGCTAAGTTGGTTCAAATCTTATTTATCAGAAAGATTTCAATTTGTTCATGTTAATGACGAATGTTCCACACAAACTGAAGTTAGTCACGGCGTTCCACAGGGCTCTGTGTTAGGTCCAATTCTCTTCACTTTATACATGCTCCCTTTAGGCAATATTATCAGGAAGCACAACATAAATTTCCATTGCTATGCAGATGATACTCAGTTATATTTATCTATGAAGCCAAATGAATCAGGTCAGCTGGTCAAACTTCAAGCATGTCTTAAAGACTTAAAGGCCTGGATGACCTGCAACTTCTTACTTCTAAACTCTGACAAAACTGAAGTTATTGTGCTTGGGCCTGAACACCTTAGAAATCTGCTGTCTAATCATATAGTTACTTTATATGACATAGCTCTTGCCTCCAGTACTACTGTGAGGAACCTTGGAGTCATCTTTGATCAGAATATGTCCTTTAAATCACACATAAACCAAGTCTCTAGATCTGCCTTCTTTCACCTGCGCAATATTGCAAAAATCAGGAGCATCCTGTCTCAAAGTGATGCTGATAAACTGGTCCATGCATTTGTTACTTCCAGGCTGGACTACTGTAACTCTTTACTATCAGGATGTCCCAATAATTCCCCAAACAGCCTCCAGTTAATCCAAAATGCTGCAGCCAGAGTACTGACAGGAACTAGCAAGAGAGATCATATCTCTCCCATATTAGCTTCTCTCCACTGGCTCCCTGTAACATTCAGCATAGAATTTAAAATCCTTCTCCTAACATACAAAGCCCTTAATGACAAGGCTCCATCGTATCTTAAAGACCTCGTAGAGCCTTATCATCCTAACAGAGCACTTCGCTCTCAGAGTGCAGGTTTACTTGTGGTTCCTAGAGTCCACAGAAGCAGAATGGGAGGCAGAGCCTTTAGCTATCAAGCTCCTCTCCTATGGAACCAACTCCCAGTCTCAGTTCAGGAGGCGGACACCCTCTCTACCTTTAAGATTAGACTTAAGACGTTCCTTTTTGATAAAGCTTATAGTTTGGGCTGGATCAGGTGACCCTGAGCCCTCCCTTAGTTATGCTGCTATAGGCCTAGGCTGCTGGGGGGGCCCCATGATGCTCTGAGGTTCTCTCCCCTCCTGCTCTGCTCTGCTCTCCTCTCTCTCCCTATGCTTCTATATGCCACCATTACACATTACTAACTTTGTGTCTTCTCTCTCCCGTAGTGTGTCCTCTCTCTCTCTTTGTACCTTTCTACAGGTTGCCCTGGCCCTTGAGCTCTACATCTCTGACGAGTAGTCACCAGCCACATTGACCTGATCAGAGATGACTTTTGTTGTGATTTGGCGCTATACAAATAAAATTTGATTTGATTTGATTTGACACGCTGTGATAAATTATTTATTATTAAATATGGTGATACTGGAATCACTGCACGGAAGAATAAAAACGAGGCCACTTTGCTTCTACATCTCTGTGTTTTTCCCATCTGACCTGTTGCTCCTGCACTGCACTTGGCTGTTGTCCTCCTCCTCCACCTCTCCCACCCTCTCTTGCTGCTTCAGCAGCACTGACTGAAGTCTGGGAATATTCAAAACAAATTAATTGGATCGCTATTCACACTTATTGGGCTGTTCAGCTTTCCATCCTGTGTTTTCTTTAGTTTCTAATATTTTTACAGTGTTGCTACTACCTTTGGTCCAGACTGTCTGCGCCTCCTCTGGACTAAGGGGCAAACATTCAGCACCAGTGTTTAAGAATTAGCATTAACTTTAACCACCTGCAGTGCAGTATCTACGGTGTGCTAACGTTAGCTTTGCTATCCTTAACTTGCTAATAACTTATTAGAAGAGCTGGGTTGCTATGATCAACAGCGGAGAGGAGGAACTATTCACAGATGGGCTTGTTAGTGTGTGAGAGAGCGGGGCAAGTCAAAGTGCACTGGGCACAGCTTTACGGAATGGAATAATATTTTGCCCATTTTAAATAGTAAAAGAAAACAATCTACATGTGGTGGTCATATTTAATGTTTGGGGGGGTTAATAGCTGGTGGACAACAGTGGAGGTCTACAGCACAGAGCAATAAGCTGAACCAGGGTCTGGACTCGCACATTACAGTGAGGACACCACATTCACTGGAATAGATGATAGACATATATATGATGACTGACTGCAGCATTTAATTAGACTACCCAGAAAGTCTGACTGTTTATGGCTTCTCAAACACAGTTACACTTAATCTTTACATGCAAATGTTAAAAACTAAATCTGAAAGGATTTGATAAGAAGAGCCGATACTGGATTAAGAGGAAATACTTCCACCACTCTGTGTCTGTGCGGCAAAAACACAGAAAGTGACAGACCAAGTGAGTGGTACCTTCTTGGCCATGGCCTCGGACTCCTCTGAACTCTCTGTGTTCCTCTCATAAGCTTTACCTACACGAGCCACAAAGTCCTTCACTGTCTCACACAGAACCCTGGAGAGAAACACAGGAAACACACAGAGACACACACAAACAATGATGAGCTCAGACAAAATCCACCAACAGTGTCAGAAATATGACAACAGACAAACATGGTTGTACTTGGCAGAGGAGATGACAACAGAGTGCTGGTCTGAGGTGAGGATCTTGGACAGGTGAGCAGCCACTGAGTCCTCATAGGTCAGAATCTGCTGCACCTGAATCAAAGGACACAAACATCGAGGTCACTACAGTCTGTAAGGGTACACAATCACATTATACACTGTCAGACACTGAAATCTATTTGTCCAGAATGTCGGCAGTGTTTTGGAAGCTCTCCACCTGAGCTCAGACAGGTGCACGTCTCAATCAACAGCTCATGACCTTTCAAACTTCCTCACCACATTCTGAAGTAGCAAATAGTAGGAAGTGATGTCATTTCTTGTTACCTCAGAGTCATCGCTGCAGTCATCTGTGATGGTGGAGGCACAGTGTTGCCGTGGAAACTTGGTCTCATACACCATGATGCTCCACCTGCAGCAGGAGGAGAGAAAAACTACTGTCAGCATTCACAGCTTCAGCTGGTGTGCTACCTGTGCATCAATGAGTTATTAATGGATAAGTTAGAAAAATATGGGATCAGAGGAATGGTTCTGAATTGGATTAGAAGTTATTTGACACAGAGGCGTCAATTTGTGAAGTTGGGTGAATACCAATCGAGTGAGCTGGATATTGTATGTGGAGTGCCTCAGGGTTCTGTTTTGGGACCTAAATTATTTATATTATACATTAATGATATATGCAAGGTTTCTGATTTAGTGAAAGTGGTTTTGTTTGCTGATGACACTACCATATGGGCATCGGGTGAAAACCTACAGCAACTCTCTGGACGGGTTTCACAGGAACTTGAGAAGATAAAGAAATGGTGTGACAGTAATATAGTATCTCTGAATTTGGATAAAACTAAATTTATGGTATTTGGGAATTGTAGACTAGATAATGAACTTCAATTGAAAATTGGGGGAGCTAATATAGAACGAGTATATGAAATTAAATTTCTAGGTGTCATAGTTGATGACAAATTCTCCTGGAAATTTCATATCAGATATGTTCAGCACAAAATAGCAAAAAATATATCGATATTGGCAATGGTTAGATATATTTTAGACGGGAAAGCACCGTATTTTGTATTCTTCATTGATTTTACCATACTTAGAGTATGGTGTTGAAAACTGGGGCAATACATACAAAAGCTCACTTCAACCATTGTATATATTACAAAAAAGAGTGATAAGAATTGTGCATAAGATGGGGTATAGGGATCACACCAATGTAGCTTTTATACAGTCTAAATTGTTAACATTTTTTTTGATTTAGTGGGATACAAGACTGTTGTGTTTATGTATAAAGCCAGGAACAATTTATTACCTGGTGGAATTCAAAAACTATTTAATGAAAGGGAAGGGGGATACAATTTAAGGGGTCAGTTAAATTTAAAAATTCATGCTATACGTACAACCAAAAAAAGATTTTGTATTTCCATAAGTGGGGTAAAACTATGGAATAATTTAAGTGTAGACCTAAAAAAAAAGGAATAGAATTGATGAGTTTAAACATAAATATAAAGGTATGTGTCAATCAAGATATATGCAAGAACAGGCTTAACGATTAACCAGATGGAACATTGTGGGTGTGGTGTATGAATGTTAACACTCTTATAATTTTTTAGTATAATACTTGTGTGGTGTAGAAGAGAATTATTTACTGCTTGCAAACCAATGATGGTAAGATGATGTCATGGGGTAGGACTGGATAAGTCTGACTTCTTCCTACTCCATTCAAGCATGTACTAGGTATAAGCAAATTGATATTGGATTATGTATAAAATTATGTGTGTTGTCATATCAACTGTCTTTACATGCTTGAAAGAATAAATCAAATCAAAATCAAATCAAATCTCTACACGTGTCTGATGCTGTGTCGCCCGTTAGCTGTTTGTTACATGTGTGCCATCTGTTAATCTGTCTGACCTCATGTTACCTGCTTGTTACCTGTCTAGCATCTTCGTGCTGGCTCTCTCCAGTTTCTCCAGTATCTGAGGCAGTTGGGTGTCATCATCACAGGCCGAGCCCCAGCCCAGAACCCGAGCCAGATCGTTCCCAGTCCCCAGAGGAAGAACCCCCAGCTGACACTGAAACAGAGGCACAGTGATACTCTCAAAGTCTCACAGTGAAAATCTGTTCACTTGGGAACCCGTTTCCAAAGGTCCACATTAAATACACTTTGTCCAGCCTTTATTTAAACAGTTGATCCAAAGTGCTTCACAGCTCACAAACCAAAACAAATCAGAGGAGCCAAAATAGGGAAGAGGAAGAGAAAGATCAAACCAGAAATCGAGTAAAGACAAAAACAGCACAATAATAATTAATGCACCTGGTCATACAAAGCACACAGATGTGACCCAGACCTGCCACTTGTGCTTCTTAATTTATGGACAGCTGTAAACTTAAAACCTCCCGCTGCAGCCTGGAATATTTTACAGCTGTTGCTAAAAACACTCATTCATTTGTGTTACATCCCTCATACGCTTTGTCAGGGGGCCTTTTCCATGTAACCGAGTCTTTTTAAAAAGAATCATTTTTACTCTATTGAATTTTATATATACTGTATATATATATATATATTATTAAGACATACCACCCTACAGACTATCTTCTTTCTGTTCTAGGGAACCACAGACCAAAGAAATTACTGATGTATGCATGTGTACCTGTTTGTGAAGAGTGAGAGCGTCGATCTCAGACAGCACCCAGCCGACACTGCCATCTCCTCCACACACCAGGATCCTAAACGTATCAAACTTCTGGAATAGCCGCAGACTGGCACATAAGCAGTCAGGTCAGTGCTTCCATACAAAACATATTAAAAGGTAACAAAAACCCAGTCATTCTATAACTTTCTGCTCTCCCAGAATATTTTAAAAAATGCAGCTGAGGAGCAAGGCGCAAGGGGGTGTAGCCTCGTCCCTGCGTAACGTGTGACATGGAGGGTCAGAGGTCACAGACTGTTCACACAGTAGCATAGACAGAGTAGAAGCTAATAACCTTGACAAGCTTCTGTTGAATTTCCTTTTCTCTGCTGGAAAAATAGAGTCTGCGTGTCCGTATGCTGTATATACTGCCTCTGCTGAGCAATAAATCTCATTCAAGTAACATTAGTTGTGTGGATGCTGTAAAGCATCCACACTATGTTTTCCTGTTCTTTATTTATTGCATTCACACAACTAATGTTACTTCTATGAATGAGATTTATTGCTCAGCAGAGGCAGTATATACAGCATAGGACATGCAGGTAAGTCAGCTGTTTTCAGAGATATACAATATATTTTTTATAACATTTATACTTTTTAATTTATTCATCTTTTTGTTTACAATACAAATCAATGGGAGCTCAAAGTGCTGAGTCAATGACAGTGGTGTAGTGCCATCTGGTGGTCCATTAAATGCAGTGCAATTGAGACATGGCACTTCATAACTCCTCTCTCTCTCTCTCTCTCTCTCACACACACACACACACACACACACACACACACACACACACACACACACACACACCCCTACTTGTTTTACCTACTTTGTGGGGGACCAATTGGAATATTTTCACATCTTAGTAAGTTCAGCATACTTTCAGCAAGAAAAGCCATTCAGATATCAAAATGTTCAGCTCTTCAAGGACATTCCTACTTGTATTTATTGCATCTCATCCTTCAGATTATTCAACAAAGAACTTCAGCCATTTCTTCTCAACTATTTCAATAAAGAACTTCAGCCATTTCTTCTCATCCTTCGGCTGTTTCAGCAATTGATGTCAGGCATTTTCAGGACAATCTTTCAGCATATCAGCATCTACACGCATTTTTGAGAGGAAATGCATTTCTCTAGTTTTCCAGTTCTTATCACACTTGCTAATGCTAACAGGGTTAACCAAATCAAACTATCACTCTTTAACCACTTTTTTAATTGGCCAGGAATTTGTCTCTGGTACAGAACTGAGGCAGCCATCTGTTTTACCAACTCACACACACACACACAAATGGTGGCACTGTCCGTGCAAGGCGCTGCTCTGGGCATCGAGAGTAACTTGGGATTCAGTGTCTTGCCCAAGGACACTTTGAGATGTGAACTGGGGAGAATGGGACTTGACCTGCCGACCCTTCTGGTTAGGGGACGATCACTACCTCCAGAGCCACAGCTGCCCCAAATTCTGCTATATTAGTTATCCACTCTTGTGGTTACAGCACAGCAAAACTACCATCACTTTACCAACCTATCTGTTGACCTCACAGGACAGCTATAACTTTAGGCAACAGGCACATATGGACTTAGACTTCGCAGTAGCATGACACGACAGCCCCTCAACTAGCTTTCAAAGTAG
>NW_018128148.1:260505-271136 GCF_001952655.1 Monopterus albus | reverse complement strand
AGTCTAACTACTCTGTCACTATACTCAGTCCATGCATTTCTATCTTCTGTCTCTCCACAGTCTGACTGCACCAGCAGGCGAGGAGATGTTAACTTTACAAGAGGGGGCAGGGAGAAGGTTGGTTGGTTGGTGACAAAAGCTGGCACCGTACATGTCATCATAATCAACCAGTAGCAAAATGCATCTGCAGTAGCTGGATTTCTACCAGTAGAAGGCGGTTCCTATGCATATTTATGACACAAAATGCAAAATTCTAATGCTTTGCACCAATATCAAATTCTGGACCTGAATCAATCAACAACACTGGTAAAGACCCCTATACATAGGTTTTCAGCTGAAAAAACTGGTTTTGGGCCTTACTTACTCTTTCAACACAATGTGTGTGTGCGTGTCTCACCCCAGGTGGGGTCCTCCATTCATCAGGTCGAACACCTGCGCCGGGTTCAGCAACTGTTTGAAGCGGCGCAAGAACTTGACGCCCTGATTGTCTCCACTCTTGGAGTTGACAAAGACAAGCAGAGGACTGGTGCAGGACGGAGGACATGATGCCTTCCAGAAACCTGGAGAGACAGAGTTCACATCAGTAACACTGTCCAAAAAATTAAAAGACCAGGTGGATCACTGGAACCACATGTTATCACCGTCAGAGTCGATGCTGTTGAGTGCAGTTGGAGGGATGACGGACACTTTACATTGACCCAGAGGACACTTAGAGGACAGCTGCTCCTTACAGCCCGAGTGCACCTGCAGGACAGGAGGGGAACCATGAGAGGTAGAATTACCTGGACTCTGTGTCACATGATGAATTTATCCACAGAAACACAAACACTTGGTCTGTGCTCTTTCCATTAAATAATTATCTTAACATGTTAAGATACAGTCAAAACCAACACCAGCATCCCATTGGCTGGAAAACATAACCACCACTGTCCTAGTAAGGACTGATGGAAAACACACACCTGTTTTGGTCAAAGGCACAAATCAAAGATTGGAGAGAAGCCACACAGATGCTACCCTGGGCTTGGGTTGCAGCGGTATCCCAATTTCACAGTACACCATGATATGAAAATTAATGGTTATCATACCATGCACATTTTCTTATGACCGGTATTGAAGAAAAAAATGCAATACCTGTGCACCCCACACACACACACACACACACACACGCAGCAGCCAAATGGCAGAGGAGGAGGCTGAGATCACCAAACTCCATGCACCAAAAAAATTTAAGCCAGCAGTGCAGAATTAGTTTGGATATCTCAAAAAGAACACCTTCAAGAACGCCATCTCTCCATACAGGTCAGAGTATGTGTCCCGTTTATAACTTTAATCCCAAGGATAAAAGGCACGAGTATATAAACGTCAGTCATAAAATGTGCTACCGAAATCATTTTCCACAATGTTTGTTCACTTGCTAATCTCTGACTTACAAAAAGATTCACACTTGATCGCGATCTGATCCCAGAAACACAGACTTTCTTTGCTCATATAAATGAGTATGTGTATGTTGTACTGAACAACACTACATTCAGAGGTGTTCCTAATATTCTGACCCTCTCATGCATGTAGCTGCGGAGAACAAAAATACAGACACCTCTGAATATAATGTATTTCAGTACACCACCACCTTTATCTGCAACCTCAGTAATAAACATATAGTTGAATTTATACATTTATGACAATTTCACCAAAAACTGAAACATGTTGAGCTTCATAAACACAGATATTAAGGTGAACGTATTGCAGTGAAGTGCATACAACTGTACAGATGTACCTAATACAGTGGCCGGTGAGTGTATAGTAGTATAGTGTGTGTATATATATATATATAAACATTTTTCTGCCTTGAGTAGACTGTTTATATATTTAATACTTTAAATACATTTTCATAATACTTTTACTTGTAACAGGCTACTTTTAGTGTGTTATTCATACTTTTCCTGAAGGATGTGACTACTTTTGTCTATTACTGGTGCTAACATGCTAACTAACTCGCTTTAATAATGAAATGTTATAGTTAGATTCTTTTTTAAAAAACATGTTTATAGTTCCATTTATTCTTTACTGTCAATCGAGCTGCAGTCCATCTCAATCAACTGTCACAGTTACCTACAATAAAAACAAGACCCTTTTGTTTTCATTCCTTTGAGGCATGTAGCTGATAACAATAATGGTAGTTGTGTAATACTATTATATTGTGAAATGGACCAAAGAAATGGACCGAGCAGGCAGAGTCAGAGATGCAGAACTCAGTGACACTGTGGCATCATACAGCAGCCTTTGTGGGGACATGTGTGTGCCCACCAAGACCTTCTGCACATACAACAACCAGCCCCAGTTCACAGTAAGACTCAAGCAGCTTCAAAAACCTGTCCATACACCAGTCAGCACAGTGAAGGACTGATATTTGTGGGGTATAAACATGAGGGAAACATTTCTGATGGAGGTGCTGTTAGCTGCAGTCAGCACAACATGAATTAGTGCCATGGAGATGAATGTTACACTGAATTTGTCAGGATGACAGGTCAACACGGAGGAAGAAGAGCAAATTAAATGAGGAGCCAATCAAAGAACAGTAACTGTCTCACCATGGCTTTACACCACAGACATCTCCAGTCCTGCAGGCGCAGCACGCTGCCGCAGGTTTTATCACACACGTTACATTTAGCCGACACCGGGAGGTTCCCCTCCAACCACTGGTGAGGCATCGACACCTGAGGAAAAGAGGGGTCAGGGCTCAAGTGAGAAGGTCCAGGTGGAGACAAAGCATTTACTGACACTGTTCGATTCCAGGAAACTGTGAATGTGTCTCACCCCGTCCTCGTCCTCTATGATATCCTTCCCAATAGAAGCCAGTGTTGTCCATTTACAGTTGTTGGTGGCTCTGACTGCACAACGTTTGTGAGCCTTGAATTTACACACTGTGACACACACACAGTTAATACACACTCGACGACAACAGGTGGAGAAAAAAACCAGAAAGAGATCTCAGAATAGCACAGTGCTGATGAACATCAGCAGAAACTTCAGCTTCCACAATGAGCACACAGGTGGACCAGCACCTCTGTGAAACAGTCTGAACATAAACTGAACATCATCACCTTCACAAAGGAGGATTTACTGCAGCACTGTTGGCTCAGACTGACTTGAGTCGGAGACAGGGGTTCTTAATAAAGTGACCACTGAGCGTACATATACATGTATGCTGTGTACGTGTTGTGTACCTTCACAGGACAGGCCGTGGGATGTGACTCCAGACAGAGCTTCTCTGCAGACGTTACAGTAAGTCGGCCTGGCGTGGGAGCAGGCATACCAGTTGTGCATCCCACTGAACTGGTCCATGCTGTACTGGGTGGACTAGAAGAGAAACACACACACACACAGTCAGCAGCTTGTACTGGGGCCACTGGTCATACTGGTAATAACACAGAGACACACCTCATAGGTCTGTCTGTTCTGGATGCTGCGCAGAGCTGCTATCCACTCCTCCATCTCTTTCCTGTTGTCTGCACACAGAATCAAACGTCTGCAGGGGGTGATGACCTGCACACACACACACAGACAGACAGGGGAACACACACACACAGGTTGACAGGTAAACAAAGGTATACAGGCAAGTTAACACACAGAATAGTGGACAGGTAAGCACACACCTAAACAAACAGGCATAGTATGCTCCAGTGTTTACTGGTAATACTGGTATCAGTACTGGTTTCAAGTGTGAACTGAGCCCAGCTGTGTTGTTCTCACAGTAATATAACACACAGCAGGAGTGTGTGTGTGTGTGTGTTCTTTCCAGGAAAACAGATGTAGACTTCCACTTCCTGTTCAGCTGCTTGTGTTCCCATGCTGACAGAAATAGACACACACACACACACACACACACACACACACACACACACACACACACACACACACAAAGAGGCCGCTGTGTAAACGGCTACGCACAAACAAACTCACTGCCAAATTCAGATTTCTGGAGCTGGGACCGTTAAGTTCCCAGATCAGTATATTGGAAAAGTGATCAGGTTTCAAGGCAAACCTCCGTCCTGTGTTTCTGGCACAGGAGACTAGATCTCTCTGGAGTCTGGATAGAAATGTCACCTTGGAAACTGTTGTGGGTGTTTGTTACTGTCGACATTTTATTAACTGAATGAATCGGAGATTAACTCAACACCAGGCTGGTGCTTACTCTGCCCCATGTGCTGGCACAGCGGGTCCTGGATGCTCCCGACAAATAAAAATGTATTTGACAAGGTTTTCCCTGACTAAACTCTTGGGTCTGTTATTGATCTATCTTTCTCTCCTGATACAGTACCAACTGATCAATATTCAGCATCCGCCCTATAGCAGAGCTTTTTGTCCTTTTACAACTGCTATATATTGATGTGGAACTGACTGGGTTTATACTGATGGTGTCAATAATCCTGTCCAGTCCATTTCTGGAGTTCTGTGTGGACTGTATCAGATTTGGCTTGTTTGTGTTGTTCCAATGCAAACAAAAGAAATAAACATGAGAATGCCAAAGAATGAATGACTGCAATGGTTTTCTGGGAGTAGTGGTGCATTATGTAACAAAAACACAGGGGAGCCAATATTTTTGGACATGACCATCTGTATAGCTTCTTTTGTCCAACAAACCCAAGAGTTACTGATGTCATATCACAAAGGTCAAAGAATAACAGACAATCCTCTAAATGACTGAACTTGGGACTGTTGGTGCTGTCAAAAGACAAATCAGTTGTAGTAAACCTGTGGATCAGTTCTGCGTGGAGCTGTGACTGGCTACACATCATTTCCTCTGGGTTCATTCATTAACTTCACAGCAGAGCGTGACCACACACACACACACACACACTTTCTACCACTCTGCCTAAGAAGGATGAAACTCATTTATAGACCTGGCCTGTTTCCACACAGTGCTTAAAAAGATATCATGAAAAGCATCATTTAAAGCACTTTACATGTGCATCTGGTCTGTCCCTGGTCTATTTTTCACAGAGGAGATGAAACCACAACAGGACTTTTCACTCTGAAAAATGTTAACATACTCCTCGTTTCAGTGAACAAAAGTCAAAGTTGTCAGCTAATGCACTGCTGTCTAAATACAAGCAGCTTCCGAGTAAAACAGTCTGGGCCTGGACAAATGATGAGTGAAGCTCTCAGTACTGGACAGTGTTCGACAGCCACGTGCCGGCTACATGAGGGTTCAAGGCCAACTCTATCTCCGACAGCCAATCTTCCTCATCAGTCAGTAATACTCTGTGTACACCAGTCAATAGACGATTGGAAATCCGTCTTTGGATCTACTAATGAAGTTTTATTGTGTTTGTTATGATAATGATCTATTTCTGCCTCAGTGGTGGTCAGTTTATGTTGTGCTCAATGTTCTGCCTTCACTTTACCCACAAGCCATGAACCAACTGGCTCCTGACTCTGGACCCGGGCGCCAGACCTCCTCTAGCCATCGTGACGTCAGAAATAGTCATTCATGCGTTCACAGACTGGATTACATGCTGCTGTGCTCAGCAGCTCTCTCTCTCTCAGGACAGAGGGCTCAGTGTTTCCTTTCTCTCCATCATTCCTGACACTTTTCGTGTTTCGCTGCCAAACCAAACCATTTCCTTCACACTAACAGCTCTGAGACACAGCAACAACACTGTGCAGTGCCTTCTGACTTTGTCATTTGGTTCTTTAGTGATATAAACTGTGACCAGTCATTTAGCTTGAGCTGCTCTGCACTCTACATTTTCAATTTTACAGACAAAATGCACTTTACAGTGCAGATTTTTCTCCCATGTGACAGTCAACAAACATCACACTGTGCTCTCATTTTAGAAACATTAGTGAAAAGTTCATTATTTATATGTTATTTAGTGTTAAACTGTGTTAGGTGATTTGTTTTGTATGAGTGGACAAACACGTTAACATCATGTCTAAGAGCTCCGTCCATCAACCAGGCCCTTACCTGAGGCTCCAGCTCCAATACAACAGGAGCTGAGACACAACTTCTCTACATGACGTCGGACAATGACCTCCGAATTCCCAACTGCTGCTGGTCTACTGTCAGAAACGTAAACCGTTGAAATAAAACAACAGTCTGAGTCTTACCGTGTCTGAAATACAGAGACCACAGTCCTGAAACCCTGAGCGCTCGAGGGTTCCAAAAAAACTGTAGAGGTCCAGCTCACAGCCCTGATCCCGGAGGGCTCAGATCTCCAGGAGACCAGGTTCTGGTCTTCAGTCTGATGTCTCTCACTCATTCACTAGCCCCTCCCACATCCACTAGAATGGTTCACACCTACTTCCTGTCTTTCGTCAACACCATCTCCCCTGACTGGGAGGAAGGCAGGGCCAACAGAGACGATGACGACATATATAAAGACACTAAGTGTGAACACACACACAGACAGGTAGTATATACACTAACAGTCAAAAGTTTTAATGATGTGTGTGTGTGTAATATAAAATAAGTGAACAGAAACATCCTGGTGACGTGCAAGAGCTGTGTTTCTGATCAGTGTCACAGGTTGCCATAAATACACTCAGTCACACAAGGACAGTGTGAAACAGTGAGACCATTCAACTCAGCCCCTCCCTACCGCTACATTGCCTCAGTCTCAAAAATACCAAAGCCTTGGTGACAGGAAGTGGCAAAGTTCACCAAAATAAGGCCTTTCTCAGCAGCCGGACATGTTCGTGTGTATCTTACACTAGGATTCAGCCAGTTTAGAACAAACTGCTATAGATGATTATCAATATTTTTACCCACAGTTTAGTCATGTTCGATTCCGCATTAGTATTAGTTTGTACCAGTGCTCTGTACAACAGCTACATTTATTTTACCCACAGATGATAATTACTTCATTTATACAGAGCTGCCTAACAACAAGAACACTGATAAAAAAATTTTTTTACTTATAATGATTATTAGGAATAGCTTTATCAGGGCTTCTGCAGGTTTCATCAAGTTAAATTTAAGACTTAAGGACCAACGGAAACCGTGTTTATGCAGAGCGCCATAATAATACTAATAACTATTTGTATTCTTATATTTCATATAAGCAACTAATAACTTTCTAGGTATGGAGCTCCATGGAAGAAGAGCCAGGCTGAGTGGGATTAGCTAACGCTCAATGCCTCTGGGAGGACGTCCTTTGAACGGATGAAACCAAGTGATGCTGTTTGGTCACATCAGCTCCATGTTTACAGACCACACACTGAAGCTTTCACAGAAAACAACAGCATTCCCACTGTGGAACATGGATGAGGCTCCACTACAAAACTCCCACCTCTTTTTCCTGGCTCGGACCTCCTGTCTCACCTGTCGCTGGAACAACAGGCTTACAGCAGCACAGCCCTGTGACAGCGATGTGGTTATTGCTGTTATGTGAAGCTGAGCTTCTGTTCTCACGCTCAACTCACAGTGAAGCTGTTGTTGAAGTTCTTGGTGCTGGACTCGGCGACACTGGCATCGGTCAGGTCCACTTCATCAAAAATGATTGACTGCAGACACAGAGACAAAAAAAAAAGAAACACCAGCACAGATCAGACATGACTGAGGTCAGCCTGTCACCTCTATGACAGGTCACGGTAAACTCCGTTTTTTCTCAAAGAAACATACCAAACCTTTCTAATGTAAGAATTCACTGGATATATTGGACATCACCTGTAACATACTGTGATGGCATTCGCTGATTTTGCATCTTTCACAGACCAAATAATTAAGTTCAAGGTTCAAGATTCAAGATTCAAGATTTTTATTCGCCATTTATGCATAAACACACAGTCTAGGCATATACGAATTCTTGTGCAGGGCTCTCCAGGAACGAACTGGTCAAAGTATAAGATCACCCAAGAAAACAAAATAGTTGACAAAATTGTGGATACAGGAATAAGGTAGCAGGTAAAATGGGGAGTTTCAGATGTTGCACATAGTATTTCACATAATGTAATTGTACGTATATGGTCTTCCACTTAGGGTAATCAGGGGTTATTGCACACGTTTTTTCCACATTGTGTATTTGCTATCAGTCTTACTGAATAAGCTGTTGTAAAATCTTGTTCTGTGTGTGATGATACTGTCCTCTGTGCCTGAGGTTGTGGGTGCAGTTTTTGTGTCTGAGCAGAGAGTGAGCTGGGTGGAGTGGGTCTCTAATTTTGTTCTCTGCTCGTTTGTGAGAGTGCTGTGCGTATATTATGTCCATAGCAGGCAGTTTTGTCCCAGTGATCCTCTCTGCAGTCTTTATGACCCTTTGAAGAGCCTTCCTCTCTGCCTGTGTGGTGTTACCAAGATTTGTATTGTCAATTCACTATATGTGCAGGACATACAGAAAATAGAAATAGCATTTCTCTCTCACCTAGTATTGAGTTCCATACCATTTAAGAAACAAACAGAATAAAGTAGAGTAAAAATGGAATAAAATAGAATAAGAAGACTGGATTAAAGTAATTAGGATAAAACTAAATAGTACAACCTAATAGGCTATGACTTAAAACCCTGTACAATCAGTGACAGTAGTGCAAACAATAACAAGAAGATTGTCAGGTGGTTCAGCATCACCAGGGCGTTGGAGATGGGATGCATAATAGCTTATGAAATGCACATGGACAGTAGTGCAAATGACCGATAGCAGCAGATATGATGGTAAAAACAGTCGGCAGCAGATTTACTGTACATGTAATAAGGATAAGGATAATCACCTTTATTGGCCAAGTATGTTACACACAAGGAATTTGTTTCTGGTACAGAACCGGAATATAAGAAAAGAGGGAATGTACAGGGATTTTGCAACAGCAGAGGTAGTCTTTATGTTCTGTGGTGGGTCACAGTCCAGGGGCAGGGGGCAGAGGTAATGAACAGCGTTCAGCATTCTCAAAGCCTGGTGGATGAAGCTGTTTGTAAGTCTGGTGGAGTGGGCCTGAAGACGCCGATATCTTCTCCCTGAAGGCAGGAGTCTGAAGTGGGAGTGTGTGGGGTGGGAGGTGTCATCAGAAATGCTGATGGCTCTGCGGGTGAGGCGGGTGTTGAAGATGTCCATAGGGAAGGGAAGGCAGAGGGGTGCCGATGATCTTGCTGGCTGTTTTCACTATGTGTTGCAGGGTCCTTCTGCAGGAGGCAGTACAGGCTCCGTACCACACAGTGAGGCAGCCAGTGATGACGCTCTCAATGGTGCCACGGTAGAAGGACCACATGATGGGGGGTGGGGCACTGGCTCTCCTCAGTTCACTGAGGAAGTAGAGGCGTGTTTGAGCTTTCTTGGCCAGTGTTGTGGAGGTGTTGGTCCAGGAGAGGTCCTCAGAGATGTGCACCCCCAGGAACTTGGTACTGCTAACTCTCTCCACTACAGCACCGTCGATGCTTTAGAGGTTTTCTCCTGAAGTCCACAACAATCTCTTTAGTCTTTCCCACATTGAGGAAGAGGTTGTTGTCCTTATATCACTGAACCACTTGGGAGACCTCACTCCTGTAGTTAGCCTCCTCATTGTTGGTAATGAGGCCAACTACAGTCGTGTCATCTGCAAACTTGACAGTGTGGTTGTTGCTGTAGGTTGGCACACAGTCGTGGGTCAACAGTTTGAAGAGCAATGGGCTGAGTACACACCCCTTCAGAGCCCCTGTTCTCAGTGTGATGGTCTTGGAGATGTGGCTGCCAACCCGCACATTTTGTGGCCTCCCTGTTAGAATGTCCAGCACCTAGTTGCAGAGAAAGGTTTTGAGTCCCAAGTGTCCAAATTTTTGTATAAGCTGCTGGGGGATGATTGAGTTGAATGCTGAACTGAAGTCTAGGAACAGCATTCGCATGCAAGAGTTCTTTGAATCTAGGTGGGTGAGGGCTGGATGGAGAACAGTAGAAATGGCATCCTCTGTGGACCTGTTTGACCTGTATGCAAACTGAAATGAAATTAATGAAAAAGCTAAGCAAATCAGAATCAGAATCAGCTTTATTGGCCAGGTGTGTCGGACACACGAGGAATTTGACTCTGGTACATCGGCTCTCAATGTGTATATACTGTAAATATCCCCATGGAAGGGGCAAGTAAACAGTAAACCAACATAAGGCCGTGTAATATAACAAAATAAGCACTATTAACAAGCAACAAACAGTGCAAACAATGCAAAATGAGCAGTATAAACAGGCAGTAAACAATGCAGACAGACAAAAGAATGCTCTTTGAAATGAGATAAACAGGAATAAAAATAGAGTACTTAAAAATAGAGACCTGTACAGATCTGTTTAGTCCGTACAAGGAATATTTACAGGTGTTCCACTGAGGGTTATTGTCCAGTCATACTGTCGTTGGTTAAGTGTCCATCAGACTGACAGCCTGGGGGAAGAAACTGTCCCTGTGCCTGGTTGTCTTAGTGCACAGTGACCTGTAACGTCATCCAGAGGGGAGGAGTTCAAACAGATTGTGTCCAGAGTGTGAAGGGTCTTCAGTGATCCTCTCTGCCCTCCTTTTGACCTATGCGATGCACAGGTCCTCCATGGAGGGCAGGCTCACACCAGTGACCTTTTCTGCAGTCCTGACTGTCCACTCAAGTCTGTACTTGTCCTGTTTGGTTGCTCAGTCAAACCAGACAGTGATGGAGGTGCAGAGAACAGACTCGATGATTCCTCTGTAGAACT
>NW_018128148.1:259157-259581 GCF_001952655.1 Monopterus albus | reverse complement strand
ATGTTAGCCATCCACTTCAGGTCCTGGGAGATAGTGGAGCCCAGGAACTTGTAGGACTTTACTGCTGATACAGTGCTGCCAGGTATGGTAAAATGGGATAAGGTGGGAGGGCTCTTCCTGAAGCCCACTGTCATCTCCACTGTTTTGAGTGTATTCATCTCCAGGTTGTTGCGGCTACACCACAGGACCAGCTGACTCGTCGCTGTCTCAGATGACAGTTGTGTCATCTGCAAACTTTAGGAGCTTGACAGAGGGGTCCTTCGAGATGCAGTCATTGGTGTAGAGTGAAAACAGCAGAGGGGAGAGCAGACATCCATGGGGGGCACCTGTGCATATTGTCTGGGTGCTGGATGTGGTTTTCCCCAGCCTCACCTGCTGCTTCCTGTCTGTCAGAAAGCTAGTAATCCACTGACAGGTGGGGGCA
>NW_018128148.1:255139-258862 GCF_001952655.1 Monopterus albus | reverse complement strand
CACACTTTCAAGCAGGAGGGGGTCACACCATCTGGGCCTGGTGCCTTTCTGATGTTTTGTCTTTTAAAGAGGCCACGCACATCCTTTTCACAGATCGTTAGAGGTGGGGGGGCTGGAGGGAAGGGTGGTGATTGTCGGGGGAGCAGCTGCTGGATCTGTGGTGGGAGGGTGAGGTGGGAGTGTTATTTGTCGAACCTGCAGTAGAACACATTCAGGTTGTCTGCTAGTTGACGGTCCTCCTCAGCGGGGGGGATGGTTTCCTATAACCAGTGATGGTTTTTAGGCTCCCCCACACAGACGAGGTGTCGTTGGCTGAAACCTGAGCTTTCAGCTTTCCAGAGTAGCTCCTCTTTGCTGCTCTGATCTCCCTTGTCAGTGTGTTCCTGGCCTGGCTGTACAGAGTCCTGTCCCCACTTCTGTAAGCCTCCTATTTGGCACGACGAAGCTGCTTGAGTCTTGCTGTAAACCAGGGCTTGTTGTTGTTATAGTTGTATGTGCAGAAGGTCTTTTTGGGCACACACACCTCCTCACAGAAGCTGATATAAGATGTGACAGTGAGTTCATCAAGGTCTGTAGCTGTAGTCTCAAATACACTCCAGTCTGTGCAGTCAAAGCAGGCCTGTAGCTCTGAATTAGCCTCCTCAGTCCAGCTCTTCACTGTTTTGACTACAGGCTTCACAGCTTTTAGTTTCTGCCTGTAGGTTGGAATAAGATGGACCATACCGTGATCTGAGAGTCTGAGGGCTGCACGAGGGACAGAGTGATAGGTGTCTTTTATTGTTGTGTAGCAGTGGTCCAGCGTGACTTTGTCCCTGGTGGGACAGGTGACGTGCTGCCTGTATTTGGGCAGTTTGTGGGTGAGATTTGCTCTGTTAAAGTCCCCTAGAACAATGAGTGAAGAGTCAGGATGTTCTAGTTCCAGGCTAGTTATCTGTTCTGCCAGGAGCTGAAGTGAGCTAGCGTTAGCCTGCAGTGTTATGTACACTCCCATTAGAATTAAAGAGTTAATTTCATGGGGAGAATAAAAAGGTTTGCAGTTGATAACAAGAGCCGCTAGGTCTGTGGTACATGTCCTCTGTAGCACTGTGACATCTGTGCACCAACCTTCATTTATGTAGAGACAGATTCCACCTCTTCTTGTTTTCCCGGACAGCTCCGTTATGCAATCCGCTTTGTACACCTGGAAGCCCGGTACCTGTATTGCACCGTCTGTGATTGAGTCGCTGAGCCAGGTCTCCGTGAAGCACAAAGCAGCAGAGCGTGCAAAGTAAGAGTTAGTCCTGTTGATGAGAAGAATTTCATCCATCTTGTTAACCAGGGAGCGGAGATTAGCCAGGTGAATAGACAGGAGTGGAATCCGGGTCCCTCTCTGGCATAGCCTCACCAAGGCGCCTGCACGCTTGCCACGGCAGCATTTTTCCCAGGTCCCGTATATCGCTGCTGTGCCTCCGATCAGAATGTCCATACAGCATTCATCGTTCACAAAAATCGGAGAAAGGTAGTTCGGTGTGAGTTGTCCGATATTTAACAGTTCTTCTCTGGTAAAAGTAATCCGGGATGGGTTGCAAAAGACAGAGAAAACAAAGAAAAACCACAAACACAAGAGAGTGCAAGTAACCAAGGCTGCCACCGCTGTCGGTACCATCTTGATTTTGCAATTAATCAATAATTAACTATATGCAAAAGAAAAATTCAGTGGAGTCAATTATCACAAACCTAACAGACACCACAAGTTCAGCTGACACGGAGAGGGTTAAAAGCAGCCCAAGGACTTCGATTTAATTCAGATGTCGCGTTATTCCTTCTGGGTGTGTTAGCATCTAAAGCTAATGTGGTTGTTTTTGTTACATTAGCCTCCTGGCATGGTCATTATTTTACCTTTGTGTTGAATTAATATGATTGTAATTTGGGCATAAGTAGAGCTTGGTGTAACATCGACCTTTGTGTTACATAAGCAGTAACCAGAGCGTTCTACTTAATTTTGCATTAAGTGAAATAAATGAAGAGCCAACAAAGGTACATTTGCATTTTTGTTTTGGATTGTAGACTAGTGGCGCAAAATTTACATCACAGTTGATGCAGATCGACGTTGAGTCTCGACTCTGGTACGGATTCCCGCCCTGCTGCTTGGAATTGTCTGTGAATTCCCACAAGTTCTACTGAAACAAGTTGACCGCATCCTGATGCTGAGCCAAACCTCGGATGTTGTGCAACCTTTGCTATAGTTTCATTGTCCTGTTTCTGACTCTCTTTATGGTTGCTCATTCTTATATTTTCTACCTGTTTTGGTGCTACAGGTGTCAGCCATGTAACCCCACTGAGTGCTGTAGGCTAACAGGACGAGGGCGGACGCAAATGTAGAACACACTCATTTGTCAGTTTATTGTCCTTATCATGGTGCTTTCTTTCATAATAAATATGACTAAATCTATAGCTCCCTGCTTGTCCTACTGGTCTGATAGTTCTCACACAGCCCTGAGGTCAGCACTACTGCACCTGTCCTCTACTTCTACCTGAGCAGCACACTCAGTCACCTTGGCAGTCTGAGCGTAGTACAGAGTCCTGCCTCTCAGTTTGAAGTATCGTCTCTTCCAGCGCTGGAATGAGTTGGTTTGTTTCATCAGGTTTCCCTCCTTCAGCACAGTCTGAAACACAAGAGGATTTAAAGAAGACATCAGCCACAGCAGCTTCATTCAAATGGACCTGACAGAAGCAGTCATTCATGTTTTTTTCTCTTTATTGAGGTTTTATGGCTCATGTTTTTGCACTCAACAGTGAAACTGTGTGCGTTGTTATTTACTAGGGAGTCTCAGTGGAGTTTTGTGCCAGAAAAACAGAAGAAAGGTGATATCACTGTAAGTTGTCCGGTCTGGTACAACATGTACTTTAAGGTGTTCCTGTTCAGGGAGGCAAAATAAGGGAGGAGATCATGGAAATGTATACAAATCCTCTCAGCACCTGATTCACCACTACGAAGCACTGCAGCAGAAGGAAGTGCAGCTGATATTTAAGGTCAGGAATCAGCAGGTGTAAAATGTGCAGCCCTGCTGTCAGTGTGGCAGCTGTTACTCAACTGAGATGTGGTTGGTGTTCAGAACACGAGGAGGGCATTTGCGAGTCATGTCTCTCTTCGGGAGGTTAGAGGAGCATGTGAGGGACTGTTACAAGTCAAACCTTTCTTCGGGTACTGAACCAAACGAAAGACAATTTGGCTGCAGAAGACATGTGCCTGCAGTTCAGAAATATGCGTGTTGGTTTCTCCAACCAGTATTAAAGTTCGGTCACAGAAAACTTACACCCTCTAGGTCAGAGGTGTCAAACTCATTTTCACCGCGGGCCACATTAGCATAATGGTTGCCCTGAAAGGGCCAGATTCTTCTTCTCCTTTCCGCTGTCCCCATTAGGGGTCGCCACAGTGAATCATCTGTTTCCACCTAACTCTATCCTCAGCATCCTCTACTCTCACCCCAATTAACTTCATGTCCTCTTTTAGCACATCCATATATCTCCTCTTTGGCCTTCCTCTTGACCTCTTGCCTGGCAGCTCCATCTCCAACATCCTTCTACCAATATAACTGCTATCCCTCCTCTGCACATGTCCAAACCATCTCAATCTGGCCTCTCTGACCTTGTCCCAAAAAACAGCCGACCTGAGCTGTCCCTCTGATGTGCTCATTCCTAATCCTGTCCATCCTGGTCACTCCTAAAGAGAACCTCAACATC
>NW_018128148.1:237815-249742 GCF_001952655.1 Monopterus albus | reverse complement strand
CTTCCTCTTGACCTCTTGCCTGGCAGCTCCATCTCCAACATCCTTCTACCAATATAACCACTATCCCTCCTCTGCACATGTCCAAACCATCTCAATCTGGCCTCTATGACCTTGTCCCCTAAACAGCCGACCTGAGCTGTCCCTCTGATGTGCTCATTCCTAATCCTGTCCATCCTGGTCCCTCCTAAAGAGAACCTCAACATCTTCATCTGTGCTACCTCCATCTCTGCCTCTTGTCTTTTCCTCACTGCTACAGTCTCTAACCCATACAGCATAGCTGGTCTCACTACTGTCTTGTACACCTTTCATTTGATTCTTGCTGCCACTCTTCTGTCACACAACACTCCTGACACCTTTCTCCACCCACTCCAACCTGCCTGCACTCACCTCTTTCCTACACTCCCCATCACACTGGACTGTTGACCCCAAATACTTAAACTCTAACAGTATAAATTTAACTAAATATAATGTAATTTAAAATACATTTAACTACTCCTTATATTGTTAAAAACTGTTTCTGCATTTATTACTTATTCAAGTTACAAATATAACATGTGCATTTGCATAGATGTAAAAATAAATGTTCAGTTTAACAAACCCACATTACTCCATCAATCAACAATCAAAATATTCAAGTAAATAAAGAAAAATATCAAAAACAAGTTATTCAAAACTTTTTTTGTCACAGTCAAGGGGGGCAGAACTATGGCACAGCCAAGTGTGACAGAAGTAGCATTTTACAACAACAACAGCAAGGTGATGCTGCCTGTCCCAGAACACACCAAGTAGATCCCTCCATAAACACCATCTCACACACATCCTCATCCATAGATCATGTTCTGAAAATAAACGCAAAACAAAATGCAAGCACAATCATTAAATTAAACACGTATTCTACTGTTCTTAATCTTGGTTGAAATACATTCCATTTTAATTCAGGTTTTTAAAAATGCTTACCTATGTGTTTTCTGGCCAGATGTCTAACACCGTTTTCCCCTGGCCAGTATGTCAATGTCTGGTTTTACGTCTTGTGCTGAGGCAATCTGTTAAACAGCATGGAGGTTGTCATCGGTAATGCGTGATCTGTGCTTGGTCTTGTTTAGATTCATTAACTGATGTTAGGTAATTTCTTAGTTAGATAGATATGGATTAGAGATCTGTTGTATTAGAAGATGTTTAGTGCAGCAGGATGTCTTCCTCAGGCTGTTAAATGCAAGGACAGTTAAGGCAGAAAGTCTGCCGTCAGGGACGAATGTTATTATGACGGTAAAAGTAACCATAATATTTGTCTTAATGTGTAATGTTATGTCAAATTGTTTTAGATACACACCACGAAAACATTAGAATGAATGGATTTGATCACCTTGTTGTTTTCAAACATAAAAACAGATATATCATGTTCCTCGGGACTAGCTGTCTTTTAAACCATCTTTAGTCATGCTGAATAAAAGAAACATTCAGAAGGATTCACTGTGCACCCTCTTCTCTCACACTGATCCAGCCTGAAGTCAGCATTTTCTTAGATTTGAAACAATAGAACCTGTTAAATATCACCAGCAGTTCCCAGAGGAATGTAATAGTAGTACCTTCAGTGAAAGTACTGCAGTGATAGTGTCTTCAGCGAAAGTACTGTAGTAATAGTACCTTGACACGGAAATATTCACCAGTTAGAAACAGCTCCATTTATCAGATACAATCATAATTTTTTGTTTGTGTTTTTCCACTGGCAAAGTGAATGCATGCATGAAATGTAATGATCAAGGGAAGATGTGAAAAAAAATCATAATAAAAGAGTTAGATAAATTATAGTCTGTAGTAACTCTCTTCTGTCTGTAGTTGAAGCATTTATTGCTTTATATTTAACTTTGAAGGGGAAATCAAAAGCTGCAATTTCCACTCACATTCTTTTATATGGAGCCAATTTTAAGTGGCAGTCACCTAACAAGACTCTACTTAGTGTGAGGTGCGATGTACAGTGGCGTCTTATACAGTGCCTTGCGAAAGTATTCGGCCCCCTTGAACTTTGCGACCTTTTGCCACATTTCAGGCTTCAAACATAAAGATATAAAACTGTAATTTTTTGTGAAGAATCAACAACAAGTGGGACACAATCATGAAGTGGAATGAAATTTATTGGATATGTCAAACTTTTTTAACAAATAAAAAAACTGAAAAATTGGGCATGCAAAATTATTCAGTGTGCAATGGTAACAAGAACCAAAGACCAACACTACAAAGAACTAAAAGTGTCTGAATACTTGAGCTGGGGTTCAAATAATTTTTTCCTGACTGTTATTTAGCTTTTTTCAGCAGATTTTGCCCCATTCAAATGAATGGGAACAATTTTCACATCTTAATAACTTCAGCATACCTTCAGCTAAAACCACCATTTCAACTAATAACTATTAAGCAAATCTTCGCCTACTCATACTGTGAACAGCTTTTTGATATTTTTTATGTTTTTTGCATAATTATCATTTACATTTTATGCCTCATTTCAATAGCCACACTAGTATTTCACAGTGTGTAGGACTACTCTTTCTTTCTCATACACACACACAAACACACAAACACCTACACACCCATACACACAAAACACTACTTCTTTTACCTACTTTGCGGGGACCAATAGGAAAATGTTCACATCTTAATAAGTTCAGTATACTTTAAGCTAGAAAAGCCATTCTGTTATCAAAATGTTCAGGTTTTTCAGAACATTATGGCGTATAGTCAACGTTTTTACAGCTTTCATACTTTTTGAAATATTTAGCATTTATTCTGAAAAATGTGCCCCATTCAAATGAATGGGGAAATTCAACTTCAGCATACTTTCAGCTATTTCAGCTATCAAAATATTCAGCTCTTCAAGGACACTGATGCTACTACTCAATTTTTCTAAATCTCATACCTTTGAAATATTTTGCTTTATTTTGAAAGTTTTGCCCCATTCAAATGAATTGGAAAATTCAACATCAGCATACTTTCAGGTAGATATGCCTTTCAGGTGTGAAAGTGTTCAGCATTTTCAGAGCGATCCTTCAGCACACAGCATCCACACGCATTTACAACAAGAAATGCATTTCTCTAGTTGTGAGATGATGTCCAGCTCCGGCCAGGACCGAACCACCGTGAAGTTTAATACCCACACTGTAAATAAAATTTACTTCTGTCATTTTTTAATCGAGCAGAGGGCGTGACAGAGAAAACGGCTCAGTCATTTCTGATTAAATTACCGTATAATGACAACTTAAAGCGGGCACGTTAAAGCCCTCCGCCTGTGTGAACACTAAGAACCGTTATCTGTCCGTTAACTACAATACTAACAGCAAAACGAACAAGCGAGCCTCAGAAGCTTTTGCAACCTTTGCTCCTTCCCCGACCTCTAATCAGCAGTCACCGCGGGGTGCAGCCCACCTCTCCCGGTTGGACAACGGTGGGAAACAGCCGGGCTTTCCAACGGGGCCCGAGACCCTCCGGCTATAGCCGGCCGGTTAGTGGAGCCTTACGCTGCCGGCTTGTCTGTACACCGACGCAAAGAAAAGAAACAATTCCCTCTGACACTGCGTCAGATTAACCCGTGTTAACTGTGCCATGGAAAGGTCGCCCCTCAAGACAAAGATCCAACTGGGTTTTGAACAAATGTCTAATTTGCTTACGTTAGCTAGAAGCAACACATTACGTTAAAGAGAAGCAAACCTAGATTATGGGTGCTAACGTTAATCCAACAACGAACCTTCCTTTTGTTTGTCCCGGGCTTCTACTAAAATTATGTGTTAGGTGATTACGTTTCGCATAATGTAATTATGCCGGCTGTGCTAGTGTAGAGGCTGTGGCACTTACCCCAGCACGCACAGTTTAGAGTACTTGATCCTGAAAAATCCGTCGGATTTAAAGCGTCTTTGACAAATAGAAATTATGTGCACGGTAAATATGAAGATGGGTTAAATGTTGAATGACATCCAATCTTCAATTCGGCACAATTCAAAAAACACATGGCACAACAGATGTAAGTAAAACGACCCTTTCTTGCACAATTCAAAAAACACATGGCACAACAGATGTAAGTAAAACGACCCTTTCTTTAAACGCCTGACCCCCCCCCCCCCCCCCTGCCACTGTGACTAACTTGGTGCAGGAAGTAGTTGTGTCAAACCGGTTATTTAAAAAAACTACTATTATGAACACAAGCATCGCCTGATGTATGCCTACTACATAACGGTCCTTGTTTATTTGGACAAGGTCTGAACTGATGATGATTATTTTGTTTCTTTTGTCCAGTAAGTAAGGTGATATTGAACAGTTAGATTTTAGTTAGGAGTTCCGTGCACCGTCCTCTCGCTCGAACACTGTGGCCTGCCATCGCGGAATGGAAACAGACACAGACCCGAAATTAGCTACGGGAAGAAACGGCGGGAACAAAGCTTTCTCTACCTTGTTGCGGATCTGGCCGGATGTGGACACTTTTCGAATGAGTTTCTGCGGGGTTCCGGGCTCCTGCTCCGACTCGCTGTCTGACGACTCCTCCGGACACCGGGCCGAGGCGGACTCCGGGACCCCTGCCTCCGCCATCCTGCCATCAGACCCCCTAGGAGGACCAGAAGAGGGAGCACCCCCCAGCGGCGGGGACCGGACAGCACAGTGGAGGCGAGGGGCGCTTACCGCCCCCTCGTGGTCACAACTGATATAGAACTTTTTTCTTTTATTCCACAAAGTGGAGTCTTTGGTTTCCCAAAACAGTCACAAAAGCACAACTAACTGACATGAAAACAAGTAATTGATAGATGTTACACAAGCAACGAGACAGCTGTGGAGACAAACATCAGCAGCAGAAACAGACTTCACATTTAACTTAAGTGTTGCAGGGATTTAAACACACCATTTTAGCTGTGAGTGACCAGCTGCAGGTCACAGGATGGCCAGACTGTGGCACATGCTGACCGGTCACAGCCCTGTGCACAGCTGATGAACCAACATGAAGCAGGAGGAGCTCAGGGAGCAGTCAGTACATTTTGGAGTCGGTTTAACACTGGAGCAGAGAGCATCTATTTTCTTACAGATTGAAGAGGCACAGCAGATTCTCTATGGCTGTAACACTGACCCTGTGACAAGTGGCTCCGTATTCACATCATTATTCTGACTCACCAGAGAATAAAGTCTAACATTTGATCGTGGGGGCATTTAAAGTTGCCATGTCGGAAAAGTGTTTACATGGCCTTCGACACAAGCTACAACGTAACCGTGCGCATGCTCGTCATCGGTGAGTTCTCGCACTTTATCAAATAGCACTACGGCCTTGGACCCTAACGTAATAAAGAAACAGTATGAAATCTAATGTGTGTTTTGCAATCGCATCATAACTTTAGGTCAGACATTGTGACATCCATAGCTCACTGATTTTATATAATACAGATACAAAAACCACTTGTACAATTTTCAGCCACCCTGTTTAGACTTGTAGTCTAAATCTCCTCTATGCTGTATAGTCTTTTTAGTGTGCCACCCCAAGATTTTCACTGGCCCCACCTGTGCCCCAACTAAATATTATAACAAAATTCTCACACCCCATCAGGTCTTTTTTGCAGGTACATTTTACCTGCAGTTCTGTTTTATGTTGCTCTAAATATTTATATTTCGTTTTTTGTTCTGATCACACACATTTTGACAAATGTGATAAAACTGCATTTTACATTTGATGCAAAAAGAATCAAATTTAACATTTCCCTTGAAAACATAAAATTTGCATGTGCTTTTGCAGGTACTGAAATTTGTTTGTCAAAATATGTGTGTGGTGTTTGTTTCTCATGGTGTTATGTTGTTTGTTCTCCATTGCTGCTGAAACACTGAAATTTCCCCATTGAGGGATCAATAAAGTACCTACCTAGCTACCCTACCTACCTTTTATGGGATTTTACATATTTGCTCATTTCACACATGACAGATTCATTTATTTGTGTAACCACCAGGACTGGATTACTCATACTCAGCTTCTGAGCAGCAGCAACAAACATACAGCTTAGTAAACCTCCATTACTGTTACAGTTTGCAGGTCAGAGAAACATTTCACCATCTGCAGATTAAAGTCTGCCTCTCTGTACAACGCCAAACATGCAATAAACAGAGACAGAGTGAAGAAAAATAAGCACAAACAGGTTTCACTACTCATGAACTGACACTGTTTCCCACTAGTCTGTTTAAGGTTGGAACAAGCTGTCACCGTCCTACCTCAGCAGATTTAATTCTCTAACAGTGAACTGATCACAAGCATTTTTACAGTGAAGCTTCTGCTTCTATCTGCTCGTTACCACCTTTCAGCCTGCACCGATGCACAGACCAAACACAGTGTGCCTGAGAAGCCAGAGTTTCATGAAGACAGACAGTGAAAAGCAACAGTCTGTTTCAGCTTTTTGGTGTGTTACAGGTGTCACCTGCAGCGCCCCCCGCAGGCCGCACAGGCCATTACAGTCACAATATGGCAACAAACGACATCCTGCTGGTGTGTCCTGACGTGGTGCTACAGGAAACTCCAACAGGTCTGTGGCGGCCATGTTTGTAGTTCTCAGGCCTCGGTGGGATACTCATCGTCGTCCCCATGCATGACTCCCTTCAGGTAGACTCGTTTAAACTCCTCAAACACCATTTCGCCCGACTCCCTGCGGCACAGAGGGACACAGAACTGAGCACCGAGCTTCTGAGTCATGCTCCATCAACTCATTTCACATCTTGGACACTGAACTCAAACGGTTTGAATTGGTCACCACTGCTAACAGTGCAGGAACCAGGGCGCATGATGGGACCTATCTGTCCTCCATGTTGTCAGTAGTTTCAGTCTTCTGACACTGACATGAACTAGAATCTGTCCTGGCCCAGGTTGTGGCGGCGGCTGCAGCCAGGGTCCCTACATGGACTCAGGATTTCAGTCTGACGCCAAGAGGATGGAGGAATGTCTGCTGAGCTGCTCCTCTCTAAGATGATCTGGACTAGATCTTAAATCTCCAGTTCCACTAAATCGTACCAGCACTGTGAACCGGGTTGACAGATTATTATAGTGAATTAGTGCATCATGTACTGCACACAGCCAGACGGTTGCTGTAACCGGATAAAACCCTTCAGCTAGTGAAATCTATCAATGTAATGCCAACAGACAAAGTCAAAGTTCAGCCGGCTGTGGGTTGGAGCTGTTTGTCTCTTCCAATCTCCACACCTCAAGTCAACTTCAGAAACAGAAACGCTACATGCAAAACAAAGACATGACTGCAGACAGAGAAACAATGGCCACTGCCGTGTTGCTTGTGGCCTTTGTTTCTCTCTAGGGCCGTGCTCCGTTGTAGAAGGGGTGAGGGTCTTTTTACATGTCTGTGCCCAGGGGCCCACTGTCTCACAGTCACTCCATGGGTTCACTGTGTTGTAACTGGTGCATTGGAATAATGAGACGTTTGTTTCTGCATCACTAACTCATAACAAGGACACTTTCATAAAGTGTTGACCTACACTCAACTTGTTCATTCATTGCACAGAGAGACAACAGGGGCCCTGTAGAAGGATAATCTGGCCCAAATCACCGTGAAGTGTGAACCCTTCTTTTATTTCAAGAACTGAATATTTATAGTCTTTAGTCACTTTATTGTCTCTGTGTTATTGTTTTGTGTTTAATATGCTGTGTTTGTGTTTTTCAGGCTTTGTGATTTGAGTCTTTGCTCTGATCTAAATGTTAGACCCAGAAAATGTCAGAAAGCTATTAAACATGGAAAAAGTCCTCACAGTGAACTTACCCCTGTTTGGCTGGAGACAGTTCAGACAGGAGATGAGAGACAATGATGAAAGAGAGAAAAGAGAAAAGTGACATGTGAATAACATCACTTTTCATTCGCAGTTCAAACTGATGAAATCTCAGCCTGGAAAAGATTTGCTCAGCATCAACATGACAAGTTCCCTAGACTCTGAAGTTTTACTCAGAGATTTGCCTGGTTCTCCAGAACTGCCTTCTTTCACCTGCACCATGTTGCCAAAACATCCTGTCTCAAAGTGATGCTGAAAAACTGGTCCATGCATTTGTTACTTCCAGGCTGGACTACTGTAACTCTTTACTATCAGGATGTCCCAATAATTCCCTAAAAAGCCTCCAGTTAATCCAAAATGCTGCAGCCAGAGTACTGACAGGAACTAGCAAGAGAGATCATATCTCTCCCATATTAGCTTCTCTCCACTGGCTCCCTGTAAAATTCAGAATAGAATTTAAAATCCTTCTAACATAATCTTAAATCATCATATCTTAAACATCTCGTAGAGCCTTATCATCCTAAGGAAGCACTTGGCTCTCAGAGTGCTGCACCGCCACAGACTTTGGCTGCCGTGAGGCATCTGTCAGGCTGTTAGCTCCAAGTCACAAACATCAGAGTTTCTCACAAATATAGATGTTTCCATGTTACTGTGAGCGGGGTGGACTGTAACTGGTTCAGGTTTAGGATGCATCGGTCTGAAAGGGACCTCCAGAGACACCTCACTGTAAGACATGCAGTGTAACACACCTGAGGTGATCTGACACACTGGGTAACAAGCACACTGTGGGCAGTTTGTGTAGTGCAGCGTACCTGGATCCCACCGTCCTGTCCCCGTGAGCAGAGAGAACACGAACAGGTGTGAGCACTTTACACTCTGTAAACTGGAACACGTCAAACACATTGTTCAATCATTTTTGAAACTTGTGGTCAGGATTTTCACACCACGGTGTCTCACACTGTCTTGTGAGGATGTGAAGCTCAGACTTCAGTCAGAGCTCACAACTGTTTTCATCTGTGTTCTCATCAAATGTCGCAATCTACAGCTGATTGGAACAGCCGCTGTGAGTGACCGCTGATCTTTGGTTGAGCATCGGAATTACTCATGAAGTCTGAAAACACTCAGAGAGTGAATATCACATATTTATATTTCTAAGTAACTCAGTTAACAGGAAGTGTTTCAGCTGAGTTCCTGGCATGCTGAGCGGTTTAGACTCATCCTGAGGCAATCATCCTCAGTACCACCTTGTAGGAGACCAGGATCCCCTGAACCTCCTTGAGCAGCTCCTGCTTCACACTGACACAGAGACACTGGGTTACCATCATGATGCGTTTGTGGGCAGGTAGTGTTGCAAACACCTTAGGGATGTTTTCAAGGACAATCAGGCAACACAGTCTCTGCTCTCCACTGCTGCACCACAGGACAATCAAGTAACTGATCGCCTCTGATGGGAGTCCGTGATTGACTCTGCTTTAAAGGAGTGAATTCGCTCAACACTGAAATGCACCTTAATGCTCCTAATCATTCCATCACATAACACTATCATAGAGGGCGTTCTGTCTCTGAGTACTCTTACTTTGATAAATGCAGTACAATTGGCTGCTAATACTTTAAATACATTTCTGAATGTCTGACTTGTCATGTAAATAAAGTGAAGTTCTGTCACTGGAGCAGAAGCTGCATGTTCCCAACCTGAAGCTGCCAGGTTCAATGTTCATTAGCAGCCGGTGATTAATAAGCACTGCAAACAGTGTGTGGGTGTGCTTTCTGTGAGCCGTCTCTGACATGCTGGAGGAAGCCAGGTTGGTGTCCTCATGCTTGAGTTGTCTGTCCAGAGCGAGTCCTCTCCACTCTCTGTTGTGGGCCAGCAGAGGATGCAGGGTGTACTCCTTCTTCAGGCTGCTACCAGAGGGAACCGAGTCACTGCAGACACACACGTTCACCAACAAATGTCAGGCTACACCATTCAGTAAAGCTTCTTCAGTACATGTTTGTCAACAACAGATAGTAAAGCTATAAAAGCGACAACGTGGTGAAGGCTGAGACAGAGCAGCCCAAAGTCACAGCGATGAGAACAGAAAAACACAAATTGTTGGAAATCAGAAACCATGTGATCCAGGAACCTTGTATTCACCTAATCTGAGTGTGCATGTACCCTGCAAAGCTGTGTGGGAGCATTAATGAAATGCCAGAATAAAAGCAGCTGTTTCTGCAGAGAAACCTGCTCGTGAGCTCAGCAGAGAAAAGAGTCAGACTCACTTTGTCCCTTCTCTGGCCACTGATTTGACATATCTGTCGTTGGTCACCTGGTCGACTGCAGACACAAACCAGGAAAACAACTTAATAAACACACTGCAGGGCCACAGCCCACTTATTATCATGTTAAATATTCTGCTGTTTCACCTCAGTCACTTGTTATTTAGGAAATGACCAAAAGAAGCCTATTCCTGTTTGTTCATATATAATATTATCCTGTCATCATGGCTACTGTGTCATGTGATGCAGAAACAACACAAATGAGGTCACCTGACGTGCTGATGTCTTTGCTGTTCCTGCTGGAGGAGTTGGTGATCTCCACACTGGCTCTGACCAGCTTGCCATGGTAAAACATCTGCAGACACACGCAGAGGCACATGTCACATGCTGTGTTTAAGGCAGAACTGGCTTCCAGCTGTGGACAACCTGCTGATCCCAGACCAGGACCAGTAACAGATTTACTGTTTCAGAGCCGTCCAGCTGCTTTCTGTCGATTTCTAACAGTAAAGCTGAATAAGTCTGTTTTAGTCCATGTGTTGGCTGCTGAGGGACTCTCACATCAGAGACATGATGTTAGACAAACTAACTGGTTTCTGATACAGAACCAGTTCCAGCACAACCACTGGGCCTGGTTTGAGACTTCACTGACTGACTGGCCTCAGGACAGTTTGAAATCAAACCTCTTTGGGCAGACTTAGTTTGACGTGCAGCGGTTTCTCAGACATCAGGAACTCGAACGTGGTCTATGCTGCTGGCACCAAGGTACAGTCCCCTGGACTGAAATGGACCTTGCAGATGCTGAGACAAACTGAACTCCTAGAGAGAAGACCACATGTTAAATAGTATGAAATGTAGTGCTGGTTCTGTTGAACTGTTATTGGACTCTGGACTCACAGTTTGTCGATCCTGTCATCCTGGTTTTCAGAGCAGAAAGCTTTCACCTCAAACTCCACCGCACATTTCTGTCAGGTGTACACAAACAAGACCAAGTTACTTCCCAGACTTCAATGCACAAGCCAAAAGCACCAAAAGAAATCTGACACAAGACACATCCATACTGGATCTGATTAACCTCTCTCTATTAACAGGTTATGTTCCACAGGGTTTTAAACTTGCAGTAATTAAACCTCTACTCAACAAGCCTACTCTTGACCCCGGTGTCCTAGCTAATTATAGAGCAATATCCAATCTCCCATTTATTTCCAAAATCCTTGAAAAAGCTGTTGCAAAGCAGTTATGTGACCATTTGCACAAGACTGATTTGTTTGAGGATTTTCAGTCAGGATTTAGAGTCCAATAAAGCCCTGCGATGGATTGGCGACCTGTCCAGGGTGTACCCCGCCTTCGCCCGATTGCCGGCCGGGATTGGCTCCGGCCCCCCCCGGGACCCCGCAAGGGACTAAACGGTAGAAAATGAATGAATGAATGAATGAATAGTACAGAAACCGCATTGGTGAAAGTCACCAACGATCTTCTCCTAGCCTCGGACAAAGGACTTGTCTCCATACTTGTCCGCTTAAATCTCAGTGCTGCTTTTGACACCATTGATCACAGCATCTTACTGCAGAGACTTGAACATGTTATTGGGAATAAAGGAACTGGAATAAGTTGGTTCAAATCTTATTTATCAGAAAGATTTCAATTTGTTCATGTTAATGACAAACGTTCCACACAAACTAAAGTCAGTCACGGCGTTCCACAGGGCTCTGTGTTAGGTCCAATTCTCTTCACTTTATACATGCTCCCTTTTTAGGCAATATTATCAGGAAGCACAACATAAATTTCCATTGCTATGCAGATGATACTCAGTTATATTTATCTATGAAGCCAAATGAATCAGATCAGCTGGTCAAACTTCAAGCATGTCTTAAAGACATAAAGGCCTGGATGACCTG
>NW_018128148.1:229034-236876 GCF_001952655.1 Monopterus albus | reverse complement strand
TCTCTCCTCTATCCACTCACCCCAACCGGTCGAGGCAGAAGGCCACCCACCAAGAGCCGGGGTCTGTCGGAGGTTTCTTTCGTTAAAGGGAGTTTTACCTCCCCACTGTCGCCAAGTGCTTGCTCAAGGGGGATTTGTTGGGTTTTCCCTATGTAATAATAGCAATAACAGTTTGGTCTAGACCTTACTTTGTAAAGTGTCCTGAAATTACTTTTGTTGTGATTTGGCGCTATACAAATAAAATTGCTTTGATTTGATGCAAGCCTGAGATACAGTCTGGGTGTGAGCACCATAAAAACAAGGCTGGTCTAAGAAGACACTGGGTCTGTCACGTACAGCAGCAGCTCCCTTGGTCTCTCTGGTGACTCTTAAGAGTCAAAGCCACTAGAACAGATGAAGTGTGAATCATGGTGAGAGTGGACAGTCTCAGGCTGAGTTACCTTTCCCACATCAGACAGTCCGGCTGCGGCGCCACTGAACATGGCAGGTTGTCTGGAAACTGAAAGACAAACAGTTACTTAATACTGATCCGTAGTCTCAGAGCAGCTTCTCCAGTGGTCTGGAGTGGAGCTGGAAGGTGGTTCTGTAGAGAACTGTCTGCTGTGTGGGTGCTGCTGCTTCTTGCCTGCTCCCACCCTGTATACCAAGCTGTACTGTCAGGGACAGAAACTCAACAAGCTGGTTAAGAGAGCTGGTTCTGTCCTGGACTGCTCTCTGGATTCCATCGAGGAGGTGGCAGACAGAAGGATGCTGGTAAAACTAACATTCATCATGCATAACCCCTCCCACCCCCTGCACCACACAGTGGAGGCTCTGAACAGTGCAAGACTGTTACATCCCCAGTGTAAGAAGGAGCGTTACCGTAGGTCATTCCTCCTCATCCCTCCCCACAGCCATCAGACTGTACAACACATCACTGCAGTGATAAGCTATAGTTATGAGGGACTTTGCAATATTCGACTGAGGTGCAATATTCAGCTCCTGGGGGTGAAATGCATTGTAAATAGGCTCATGTGTAATATCTTGTTCCTGATCTCTCTCAAATACTTTACATTGCCCTGTTTTAGGTATTTTTGAGTAGTTCCTCAGAGATCCTTATGGCTAAAATACAGGTTTCTTTCCCCCCAAGTGTAAGAAGGAGCGTTACCGTAGGTCGTTCCTCCCCACAGCCATCAGACTGTACAACACATCATTGCAGTGATAAAATAGGTGAAATTATGAGGGACTATACAATAGTCGACTGAGGTGCAATAGTCAAATCCTGGGGGTAAAATGCATTGTGAATATGCACGTGTAAAATTTTGTTCTTGATTCCTCTCAAATACTTTATATTGTCTTGTTTTAGGTATTTTTGAGTAGTTTTTCAGAGATCCTCATGGCTGAAATACAGTATTTTCCCCATTGCGGGATTAATTATGGGAGTAATATTCTTGTCCTTGATTTCTTGATCTCTCTCGAATACTATATCTTGTCTTGTTCTTAGGTATTTTTGATTTGTTCTCAGGGATTAATTGTGGGAGAATCATTATTGTTCTTGATTGTCTCTCAAATACTATATTCTGTCTGGTCTTAGGTACTTTGGAATTTGTTTCTCAAGATATGTGTGTGGTGTTTGTTCCTATGGTGTTTTGTTGCTTGCTCTCTATTGCTGCTGGAACACAGGAATTTCCCCATTGTGGGATCAATAAAGTCCTACCTTACCTTACCATTAATGTGTTATCTTATTAAATTTGACAGCCCTTACCTTTTTAACTTTGAGCCTTACTTAGCTTTGCTTAGGTTTTGTGACCACTCCTGACCTCACAGTAGGTCAGGATGGTCAAAAAGTCATATTCATTCATACAGACAACTTAGCTATGGTCAGTATCATCAATAAGGGTTGAGTCCTCTGCCACCACTTCGATCCATCAACTTAGTTGACTTGTTCCATCAGCTTATAATACATGCAGTACATCATCATCATCATCATCAACTTTATTTACATAGCACATTTAACACAGCCAGAGCTGACCAAAGTGCTTAACACAATATCCACAAAACCCATTAAAACAAAATAAAACAAGCAACAATAAAACAACATCACACTTAAAACGCTTGATTGCAGTTGTTGCTGCTAAGGGTGGCCCAACCAGTTATTAGGTTTAGGGGGCAAACACTTGTTCACACAGGGCTATATAGTTTTGGATTTTGTTTTCCCTTAATAATAAAAACCTTCATTTAAAAACTGCATGATGTGTTTACTTGTGTTATCTTTGACTAATATTTAAATTTGTTTGACGATCTGAAACATTACAGTGTGACAAACATGCAAAAAGATAAGAAATCAGTAAGGGGGCAAACACTTTTTCACACCACTGTATGTGTATGGTGTTTATTCAGTGGTGTCATGTTGTTTTGTCCCTTACTGCTGCTGGAACACTGGAATTTCCCCACTGTGGGATCAATAAAGTTCTATCTTACCTTACCTACTGGACGTGCACCACTGGAATCTGTATCTTGACCTTTGTATCAATGCTGCTCTGTGCAGGCTGATACGTGATCTCAACCCTGCTGTCACAATTTGGAACTTAAGGACCCAATGGCAGACATCATTGCCCCTTTATATCAAAAGGGCTCCTCCTGGACTCAGTCCAATCCAGGATATCAAGTCTGAACTGGAACATGCTGCAGGGATTTGCCCAGTAGGAGCTGGCGAGCTTCCTGACTTATCCTGGATTTTCAGAACAGTTAGGCAGTTGATATGTCTCATTTCAAAGAAGGGAAAGGCGTCGTCTCCCAGCTTGCGCAACAGCTTCTGCTGGATCTTGGTGTGAGACAGTTTTTCTTTGTCCTGCAGCTCGGGGTACACCTGCTGAGTCACCAGGAACAGCTCCCTCCTGAAGGCCACGCCCATCACATCCATGTCCTGACAGCCGTATCAAAACGTGCATGACAGCATCATGTACACTATAGACACAGTGTTAACAAGCAGGCACACCATGAGGATGACGCAGTACCGCGAGTGTCCACTGGAGTCCTAAAATTGCAGACCATCTGTAGTTCTTTTCTGGGAGGATCAAAGTTTCTCGTCAAATACGAGCTCAGTAGAAGTTTGTTTCAAAACCTTCTTCTTTCACCGATTTTATGCTACTGTTTGGATTATTTAAATTCATATTTCAGCTGATGAAGCTAGACAGCTAACATAGCAGCTGCTATCCAGGTCGCTGTTGGACTCGGAAGAATCTTTTGTGCACATTTTTTTTAACAACTGGATTTTACATTGTACAAACGTGAGTCAGTCACAGGAACATGGTTAATTGTGCAGGTGTAAATAGAAGCAGCTGCCCAAGCTGTGATCTAGAGGTAGCACAGAGATGTAAAACAGGCAACAGCAACATGACCACTGCACATTGTTAACACAATTATGGTGCTCTGTGTGTGATCACTCATGTTTACATGACGGCAATGGAGGGCAGATACACTGACCTTTCTTCCCTTTGAGCTGCACCAGGTCAATCACAATCACTCCATCTGACAGAGACAGGACGAGAGTTTACTGTAGGGTCTACGTCACAGCCTGGTTCAGAACTACTGCCAACATCTGTCTGCAGCTGGAACCCAAGTAGCATTAGCTCCTGTCTGTGTGGCCGGTACAGACGCAGAGCCAGCAAGCTGTGGCCTAGCTCAGCATAAAGAAGTCAGGACTCACCGACCGGATCCACAAAGTCTCTCTTGACCAAGGTCAAAGCATTTATTTAATAATAATAAACTTTATTTATATAGCGCTCTACAACTCACAAGAGCACCAGAGTGCTGTACAGTCAAAACCCAATAAGCAGAGCAAAACGATAACAACAGAAAAAATACTAGAGTGCTAAACCGACTTCTAAAAACATAAAACAATAAAAACAACTTAGGACTCAAAAGCCTGCTTTAAAAAGTGGGTCTTTAGGGCCGATTTAAAGGCCACTAGATCGCTTTCCACCCGTAGTTCAACCGGCAGGGCATTCCATAGTCTAGGGCCACAAACAGAAAATGAACAGTCGCCCCACTTTTTATAGCGGGATTGCGGGACCACCAGTGACAACTGATCGGTTGATCGGAGAGCTCTCCGCGGCACATAAATAGCCAACAGGTCAGACAAATAAGATGGTGCAAGACCGTGAATAGCCTTAAAAACAAACAATAATATCTTGAATTTAATTCTGAATTGGATTGGAAGCCAGTGAAGAGCACAGAGAATAGGGGAAATATGAGCAAACTTGGGAGCATTAGATAGTAGCCGAGCTGCTGCATTTTGGACTAATTGTTTGTTGCGCAAAGACTGAGGAACTCCAATATACAGAGCATTGCAATAATCCAACCTTGAGATGACAAATGCATGGATCGCCTTCTCCAAATCACCATGTGACAATAAAGGTTTCACCTTAGTTAAAAGTCTTAGGTGAAAAAAGCACAACTTAACCACTGCCCTAATCTGTTTCTCAAAAGTAAAACCCCAATCAAAAATTATACCGAGATTCTTTACCAAGTCAGACAGGGGGAAGACCGAAGTGCAAAGATTAACAATGTCAGGTGACGAGTCAGGCCTGAAAAGAATGTATTCGGTCTTACTCTCATTTAGCTGCAAAAAATTTTGCGAAAGCCATTGCCTAATGTCCCGCATGCAGTTATGTAATAGAGTAAAAGCATTGGGGTCGGACAAGAGCAGTGGCATATAGATTTGAACATCGTCAGCGTCAAAGTGGAAATAAACATTATGATTAGCTATAATAGCTGCAAGGGGTACAATATATAATGAGAAAAGTAGTGGAGCCAGGGTCGAACCTTGCGGAACACCTGAAAAGAGGGGAGCTATATTGGAAGTGCAGTCACCAATAGTAACACAAAAAGTTCTGTCAGTCAAAAAGGATGAAAACTCGACAGTTGTTATCGAGAGCCATAGTAATGTCATTATGAATCTTAAGTAACGCGGATTCAGTACTATGGCGGGGCTTAAAGCCAGATTGAAATTTATCGGTAATATTTAAACAGTCTAAATGTGACTGCAGCTGGGTGGCTATGATTTTTTCCAGAATTTTGGACAAAAATGGAAGAATTCAGATTGGACAAAAGGACGACAATAATGAAGAGTCAAGATTAGGTTTTTTAAGGAGTGGGCAACTATCGCATGCTTAAGAGCAGATAGGACCACACCCGAATCCAAAGAGAGATTAATAAACAAGACCAAAATGGGACCCAAAACATCAAAACCCTCCTTAATAAACCTGGCAGGAAGCGGGTCAAGGAGCGAAGAGGTCAGTTTTAAGTGAACTAAAGTGTCTTTTAATTGGAGTAGAGAAATCGGAGTAAAAGAATTAAAAATGAGAGCTACGGGGGGAACAGGCTGTGAGTGTACTAAGAGTTTCGGCATATTATGCCTGAGAGCCCCAACCTTAGCAATGAAATAACTTAAAAATTGATTACAAAGAGCAGTGGAACCCTCCAGGGGCAAAACACCGGCTGGGTTAATAACAGAGTGTCTAGTTCTCGGGGTCCGACTGTTTGTTGCTATGACATTGGACAAAAAATGAGTTTTAGAAACTTTCACAGCCTCCTGATAGGCAAGGAGATTAGATCTCAAAATATCCAACAAGACATGCAGACCGTCTTTTTTCCCACTTGCGTTCAGCTTGCCTACAGGCCCTCCGCAAAGACCTGGTAGTGTCATTTAGCCAGGGAAAAGAAGCGTTGCCGGTCCTTCTAGACCTGAGAGGCGCAACAAAGTCCATAATCCAGGCCGAAGTCGAGTTCAGTGAGGAGAGAAAAACCTCAGGGCAGGACGGCAGATTATGAACCACAGAGGAATAGAATTCGGAGCCTAAGAACGCAGCAGCAAAGTCAGAGGGGGTAGAAGTAGTGATGATCCTAAGATGAGGCCAAGAGGCAGCTGGTCCAGGCAAAACTTCAAAACGAATAAGGAAGTGATCAGATATGGCTATATTTGACACATCCTTAATAGCAACAGATAGACCCCTAGAGATAAAATACTAAAATCATTAAGAAGGTGGTCGGGCAAGGAATTAACATGAAGATTAAAACGACCGCCACCTGGAGCACACGGGGGGGGGAAGCTCAGAGATGCTTTGGTGCCTTGCTCAGGGGAACATGTGTGTTACTAGGTTTACGGAACCTGAAACCTTCCTTGGCCATGGCCGCCTTCGCCACAATGTCACTGAATGTCACAGTACAAATACTGCATTTATTACAACCACTGGTACTACTACTACTACTACAAATACCTTTAAAGAACTCACCGACTTGTCACGGGAAACTTTCTTGTAGGCGACATGTTTCGGACTCATGGTCCTGTTGTCACAGCCTGATGAGGACACATCTGTTCAGTAAAGTTCAAATCTAATCTGTTTCACTATGGATGGCTTTACACTGCCATAAACAGTTTTACTGCTCACTTACTTCTTGAAAGCGTCACGCTTTAAATTTCACTGACAACTAAAACTTTCTGGATTTGACCGGTACATGCAAAAAGCAAAGTAAGCAAAGATACAAAGGTATGAAAAACTGAAACAAACCAAAATGTTCAAGTCAAATTGTTATTGTTTATTGAAAGACAATGCCAAGCATTAACTCATTACATTGCGTTACTGACTTACAGATGCTTCTGGAGTCTGTTTCCAACAAGCAGCTGGATTTACACACATTACAGTGAGTTCACCACATTCACTGTTGATGTTAGTTTCTGGATGAGATGTGTGCAAAACAAGAAAAAACCCGTAAAATCACCTGCATCATTTAAAAGTGAACAGATCCTTAAATATCCATCAAACAAAAAGAGCAGCAACTTACCTGCAGCAGCAGAGAAGAGGAGATGTTGAGCAGCCTTTCAGCCTGAGCTGCATTCCTTTATAATCTGCGAACAGCCGGCATGGTCAGCACACCAGTCATTACTCACAGATAATCCTCTCACTGTGGACACACAGACAGCAGAGAACTTCTCCTCCACATCTGAGAACAAAAGGATGCTGATTACTGACTAAACAGTCAGAGCCGCTCTCCATCCCAGGTTTCATTTGAATCATTAGAATCGAGCTGAGGAACAACCGTGAAATGAACCAAAGTCACGAACCTGTGTCTTCTTCCTGTCCTTTCAGTCAGGGCTGAACTCCTCAGACAAAAAGGAACATTTGAAAATGTGCACACTTCAGTGGCAGCTAGGTGAGCTCGACCATGAGACGCTGGGGAAAGCTCCAGCAAATGAGCAGCTATGTCGTCCTTGACCTGAAGTTCTTTTGTCTTCTAGCCTGTTAGTCATGACCTCAGACATTCACAGCATCTTGCATTGATCTCAGGAACAGAGCCTGCTGAGAACTAAGGGTCTTCACTCATGTCGGCGCCCCCTACAGGCTCCACCACAGCCACTTACTGTCATTTTCTCACAGAGAATCAAATAAAATCAAACCAAGCAGCTCTGAGCTCATTGCTGCTGCCGACTAGCTCTGGTTCTTTCTGTCTCGTGTCAGTAACCGTGATTAAAAGATAAACACACACAGTCGACTTCAAGCATCAAGCAACTGAAAGGCAGGAACACGTTTAGATATTTGATCAATAACTCGCTGTCATGAAATCAACAACTTCAGTCCAGATGTTCACTTTGTCTTTAAAACCATCTTCTCATTCTTAACATGAATGTTATTGTGGCACAATGTGACTGTTACACCACCTGTGTCTGCTGAGCAGCTAAGTCCTGCTCTGTCACACTCAGCAGTCTGCCTGCTGACTTCAGCAGGTTCCGTGCACGCACACACACACACACACACACACACACACACACACACGCACATCCAAACATCTGATGTAAATGAG
>NW_018128148.1:222677-228978 GCF_001952655.1 Monopterus albus | reverse complement strand
CTAAGGCTCAGGAAAGACATGACTCACCACTGCAGTGTTCTACCTGCACTCATGGTTCACCTAGGGGCAGGTGCACTGTAGGTCTGAAACCTCAGGTGTGACCTATGCAGGGTTTGGATTCTAGGCCAACAAACTGACAAACCAGAGAGAACATAGCAGAGCTGAGCCGAGGCCGTGACCGAGGAGTCCTGCAGAGTCTCCATGAAGATGCCGACATGCTACTGTGGCCAGTACGACACCGCTACTGACAGGAAGGGAGAAATGATCAGGATGAGGTCTGAAGGACGGCTGGTCTCAAATGTAAAGGTTTATTTCAATTCATGTACACAGACTGAAGAAAGAAACGTGTGAAGCAGGAGAGCCGGACAGCTGGGAGGCAGTGTGTGTCCTATGATGTTGTATAAAAACACATGGAGGAAAGTGTATTGTTGTGGGTCAGAAAATCAAACTGCTGTTTGTTACTGAACAGTGCAACAGTGTGGAAGAGTGCCGTCCACACTGATATCAGCTGTTTACACTGCAAACAGGCTGTGGCCCAATGCTGACAGCAGGAGGAAAACGCTCCTGGAGCTTCAGACCTGGGGCTGATCAGCGACACCAAGTCCCTTCAGCCCACAGCTGCTTGTGTTTCCAAAACGCCTGAAGAAAACTTTACTGATAAGATTGAAAACATGAAACCATGCTGAGTGAAACAACAGGTTTCTCTTCAGTGTTTGTTATAAACAGTCAGGTGGATTCAGATGTGTTTGATTCATGTTACAGCACCTCTGGAGTAGAGGGTTACGTGGGTGGAGTGACACCGGGTTTGTCTCAGGACAGCTCTGGTGGATTCAGCTACTTTTAAGTGTGTTTATGTTGCGTTACAGCTCCTTCTGATCCAGTTGCAGGCGATGTGTCTGGGTTCTCTTGCTGTCTCAGTGCAGCACCTCCCTGTCAGCAGACCCGGAGCGGGTGGGGCAGATGTGGAGCTGAGGGAGGTCGATACCGTTGTTGTGCAGCTCCTCCTGCTTCTGTAAACCCTGGAGCTTTACCAGCAGCTCGCTGATGAATACCTGACAGGGGGAGACACAGTCAGGACACCGTGTTAGCACCCCTGCAGGCCGCACAAAACTGATTCACCTACCGCTGTACACAGCCTCCTTATCGGTCTGATTAAGCCAAAGTAAATAAAACTTTGAGCAGCAGGGGGCTGCTACAGAACAGGTCACTGAATTAATTTTCATTCTGTTTAAACTTTATTTCACCAGCTGAAAAAACCTTAGAAAAAATCAACTGGACTTAGATTTCTAGATCGAAGACGTTTCACCTCTCATCCAAGAGGCTTCATCAGTTCTGACTGACTGGTGTTGAGCCGGAGATATTTATCCCCCTCAGTGGTGTTTCAGTCCTTAGAAGGCCAACAATGTCCCCCTAATGACTGAGTCATTCCAAATGTTGTCTCAGGTCACAAATGACGCTTTATCCCTACAAGTACTGAAAAGTTCGATCGCAGAAGAAAAACGACAAAATATAAAAGTAAAGCCCAAACAGTGTGAGTGGCCAGTGTCTGCAATAACAGAAGTAGCATTAAAGACACTGTGACGTTTAGAGCAGTTTCCAGCTGTGGCGTCCTCACACTTGATCCAGAGGCTGATCTCAGGTCAGATCAGGATCAGCAGGCTGAGGAGCAGCGTCACTACACAGAATGGGCTGTTTACAGGCTTTTTCAACATGTCTCCTCAGGATTTCTCAGGGTCAGACCCAAACCACCAGGCTGGTTCCCCCTCCACTTGTACAGTGTCATTCCCTAGATCAGCTGCTCTCTGTTTTTACAAACAAAGGAGGAAGCGGTGACTCTGGTGGGGACTATGGATTGACCCACATCTGCTGCTCGGTGTATGTATCAGTTCACCATGTATTTGCACTATCTTGTATGTTTGCTCTAGAATGCACTTCATGCTCAGTGAGTCAACAGGTCTGTGGCTCTGACAAAGACGTAACCAGCAAGCAGCTGCTCTCCGGTTCTCACCTGTGTGTTCTTGTTACAGGAGCCGAGGATGCCCTGAAACATGAAGAAAACAACATGAGAGACACTCACACGAACACGTGCTGCATGTTATTGTAATGTCACAGCTACCTGCAGTCGGAGCGTCCTCTCCTCGTCTGTCTTCAGGTCCAACAGTTCGTCAATGTTCACCTCCTCTGGCATCTCCTCTTCCTGCACCGATCACACACAGCTTCATTACCTTCACCTCATTTCAAACAAGTTGTCCTGCTTCTGCATAGAAATACTAGAGCACACGTTCACCCCATGTTTTGAGCTTTAAGTCACGTCTAAGATGAGAATTCACCGTTGTAACATTGTAGAGAAATCAGACAACAAGGAAAAGCACCATGGGCTCTTTAACCTACTGATAATTTTAATACTACTATACAGAGAACAGACTGATAAAGACAAAAAAATCTGTTCAGCTCAAACAGCAACCAGTTGATCAGCCGATCAGTGCTGGTCTAAAGAACTGGGAGGTCACTGGCTCAGGTTCTGGACCAGTTAGATTCAATCTGGGTGAAATATCAACACCAGCAGCAGACTGAAAGGTATAGTCATCCTGTGAACAGCCAGAGACAACATACAGGGCTCATCCATCCAACAAGTTTCACATTCTGCTTCTCCTCTTCTTTGAAATGATATGCACAAATTAATAAAGAAGATTCTATATCTCTGGTGTGTCCAGCAGCAGGCCGGGTGTGCCAGGCCGGGTGTGCCAGGCCGCACACAGTATAGATACCGGCTTTCATCAAACTCGATTTGACAGTTCTAGGTGAAAGGTTATCCAATCAGAAGCTTTTTGGGGGCGGGACAAAGCTTCTGATTGGATAACCTTTCACCTAGAACTGTCAAATCGAGTTTGATGAAAGCCGGTATCTATACTGTGTGTCAGGCCAGGTGTGCCAGGCCAGATGTGCCAGGCCGGGTGTGCCAGGCCAGTAGACAAGGTGTACTGAGCAACCAATCCGACTGCTGTGATTTAGTTTCCTGCTCCTCAGTTCCCTCACATATCTGCAGCTTTATTACTGAAAGAAAACTCATGATGAAATCAATGTAATGTGAACTATTGATCGTTCAGAGTAAGCAATAGTCATCAGTAATCACTGACTGTACGGAATTTTGTACTTTTGGTCCATGACGTCTGCTGTGCAATCATTAGCACATTAGTAAACAAAGGCCAGTCTGAAGAATCCCATGCTGAGGTTTGGTGTTTTCATGCTGTTTAGTCATCCATCACAAACAAACAACACTAAAACACAACTAAATCCTGGCTCCTGCTGCGTCTTGTGCTGGTCACGGTCAAACTTTACCGCCCTGGAAAACAAATCTGGGTGACAATGATGAAGATTACAATAATTCTTAACTCTTCCAGTTTTCAATTTCTGTCAGTGAACACAGTCGTGCTTCCACCACACTGACTTCTGTTCATTTCCTGGACACCTAATCCGACACTAGCCTAAACATAACCATTCTAACCTTCAGCCAAGTCTGTAGCAGAACATGACGCACCCGGTGCTGGATCCTGACTTAAGATGGACGTCGAGTCAGATTTATGTCCCCACAAGTATATGATGATCCAGAGAGCTGGATTCCTTCTCTGTCACTGTGTAGGCTGTGTGTGACATATGGGCATTTTAAAGTCCTCCTCCCCCTCCATAACTGACAGCTTCATCAATCAATATCTCCAAAAGCTGATCAGCTTCCTGTTCTTTTGTCCAGCTGCGCTCCTCTCACCTGTGGTTTTCCCCAAAGACTCCATTTTGGGTCCAGTCCTTTTTTCGTTATCCTGTACATGCCTCCTCTAAGACTGATCCTGAAAGAATACAGCCTTTCTTTTCACCGCATTCAACACTGGGCCAATACTGTGGAACAGCCCACCTTTGAACATGGGGTCAACTTAGCGCTAATTAAGTCCCTGCTAAAAACTTCCTTGACAGACTGACTAGAGTCAGACGTCAAAGGTTCCCTTTTATTTCATAGTGCTTTATGATGCACTTGTTTAGTGTTTTCAAAAAATGCTACATAAACAACGCTGGTTTGCTTTTGCTTTGTTTATTTCAAAGATTTAGCTAAATGTTGTAATGGTCCTTTAAACCTCAATGAGACCATCTGAAACAGACTTGCTGAAACACTGCATGTTTGTCCAGATGGGTCTCTGATAGGAAATGAACCAATGACGCATCACTGATTATCCATTTATCAACAAACACACACACAGTGACCCGCCTAGTGTCAGGAGACAAATTATTAGTTTCCCTCTGTTCCGCCCATATCTGTCTAATCCACATTAATGTGGTGTGTTACTGTGTGAAGCTAAACGCAAAGACGACCACCTGCACCCATCCCCACCCCCACATTCATCTAAAGCTCCCCTCTAATGCAGCTTTTACCATGGCCGACATCAATACCTCCACCCTCCCTGGAGATTTAGATCATAAATCTAACCCACTTGGCAGAGTTTACAGACACAGAGGGGCTTCAGCCTGACAGAGGTGGGGGTGGTGGTGGGCGGTGGACGCAGGCTGAGGGAGGGGGGACACAGGCAGACGGGGGGGTGGAGGCTGCTGGAGGGGGGATGCAGGCCAGACAAACCCACAGTCAGCTCGCCTCATGCAGTACGTGACCTACAGTTCGGGTTTATGTTGGATCAAAGAAACGTCAAAGCCGAACAACAAAATAATGTTAATTTACATGGTTTACTTTACTGTTACAAAACCCGAACACAGTGTGGAAGGGTCCTCACAGTGTGGATGTGGACATGTCCTCACAGTGTAGAAGGGTCCTCACAGTGTGGATGTGTCCTCACATTGTGGACGTGGACGTGTCCTCAGTGTAGAAGTGTCCTCACAGTGTGGACGTGTCCTCAGTGTAGAAGTGTCCTCACAGTGTGGACGTGTCCTCACAGTGTAGAAGTGTCCTCAGTGTGATGTGTCATCACATTGTGGACATGGACGTGTCTTCACAGTGTAGAAGTGTCCTCAGTGTGATGTGTCGTCACACTGTGGACATGGACGTGTCTTCACAGTGTAGAAGGGTCCTCACAGTGTGGATGTGTCCTCACATTGTGGACATGGACGTGTCCTCAGTGTAGAAGTGTCCTCACAGTGTGGACGTGTCCTCACAGTGTGGAAGGCTCAATGTGATGTGTCGTCACACTGTGGACATGGACGTGTCTTCACAGTGTAAAAGTGTCCTCACAGTGTGGACGTGTCTTCACAGTGTAGAAGTGTCCTCAGTGTGATGTGTCGTCACACTGTGGACATGGACGTGTCTTCACGGTGTAGAAGTGTCCTCAGTGTGATGTGTCGTCACACTGTGGACATGGACGTGTCTTCACGGTGTAGAAGTGTCCTCAGTGTGATGTGTCGTCACACTGTGGACATGGACGTGTCTTCACGGTGTAGAAGTGTCCTCAGTGTGATGTGTCGTCACACTGTGGACATGGACGTGTCTTCACAGTGTAAAAGTGTCCTCACAGTGTGGACGTGTCACAGTATAGAAGTATCCTCAATGTGATGTGTCGTCACACTGTGGACATGGACATGTCTTCACGGTGTAGAAGTGTCCTCATGCTAACACAGCGCCTGTAGCAGCTCCCGTTTCTTCTCCACCTTTAAATCTACAAATCACTGTCTCTGTTTTTCTGCTGAGCACACACATCATCTCTGTCACTGGCAGACTCACAGTGGGACCAGTAAACCTTCCAGTGACGGAGGATCTGAGCAGCGTTAACAGGGCTCACGGAGCCCCGGTGGATGTTGGTGCTGGAAAAGCCTCTAAACAAAAGAGTGAAAACATGCAAGTCGTATTCCAATCAAGGCGCAACATGTTGTGTAAAGACCTGCTGCAGTCTAAGCTTGTCATGTTACATGTCTGTGCAGCGGCCAAGGACGAGGACCCGATCTAACAGGACCGGCCTGAACTGCAGAACTCGGATCTGTGCTGAACAACAGCAAGACCCGGGTCCTGGACCACTACAAGCACCGCCGGGAGCCAAGTCTAACAGCAGTATATGGGTTAGGGTTTAATCAGTACTGTCTATTTAACATCACCTGTACTTCTACGTCCCAGCACCAGCGGAGTACTTTCAGTACTGTTTACTGAAGTGTTCTGCTGTTGTGAGTTGCAGTAGTCTGTGTACTTTTTAACAGCAGTACCATATTTTGCAGTAGTGCCATGTAGTAGTTTTAGGTGTAGTAGTTACTGTCCTGGTTCTTCAGGCTCTTACCAGGTGCTATTGTTTGCAGCAGTATTTAGTGGCAGCGCTGCTGG
>NW_018128148.1:219858-222585 GCF_001952655.1 Monopterus albus | reverse complement strand
GCCTGGCGCCGCTGCAGGTTCTGACCCGGGTCCCGGCCGCCTCCGCCGCGACTCGGTGACGGACTACCACACATCTTATTCACCCGCCGTCCCACCCGGTTAGCTGCCATGTGGACCCAACAGGCACGGACTCAGACGGTCCGCCTCAGGGGGCTCTGATCAAGTCCGAACACAAATCCCCGAATACGAGAAAAAGGTCCAAGAGTCTGGTTTATGCAGCGCTCACCGTTTTAACTGAAGATACACAAACAAAAAAGAAATAAGGACAGTTTCTGTGCGACTGTTAATCATTATTGTATTATTCTATTAATACTAATAAAATCCGTAATAAAACCCCAAAGCGTGTCGCTTCTTTAAAAACGTGACTCTACAGCAAAGATAAGAACAAAATCAACGAATCGCCGAGTGAGTGAAAAACCAGCAAAACGAGAAGATAGAAGAAAAACGGTCCCAACGCAGAACCGAGCCCGTCGGTGCGGCGCGTGCACACAGAGAAAAGGGACGCCGATGCTGCGTTCAAGTAATATCGGACTTTATCATTGCACACGGAGACTGGGACAGATTAACCTGTGATTTAAATCATAAAACATGAATGTGTCCGAGCTTAGTGAGAAATTACCTTCACAGGCAGACCTGGTTTGGAGCGGTTCTGCCGCAGAAACTGCGACTTACGCCTCAACCTTATTACACAGCGCAAGAAACAAGAAACTAGCTGGCAGCTGTAAAGTCAAGTTTAAGAGGAGACTGTAAACGCAGCATGAGAGGACTCCGCGGGGTCCTAGTGCTCCTGGGCACACACCTGATAGCAGCAGCGTCACCTGGTGGAGAGCAGGAAAAGGGTTTAAAGTGCCCATGGGCCATGGCTGCTCATTTTGCTCATTTACAGCCATTTAATATTTAATCTTGGCTACCTCTAGATTAGCTTTACACCCCTCATGATACCAAATAGTCTGCAACTATTTCAGAATGATAAAACCAAAAAGCCTCTTGTAATACCCCAGTTCTTTTATTGGACTGATCTGAATAATGAAGGAGTCCGTCTTTCTTGATTTTAGTGCTGATTTATTTAAACCACAAGCAAAGTTACAAAACACAACCCGGGTGGCTCCTTCCTCCAGAGACACACACACTCTGGCTGCTGGAGAGAGGAGATCCCGGAAACACGGAGCCCAATACATTTATAAGTTTTTGGGCTAATCCCTTACACAAAAAGATTATAAAACATCATGTGATGGAGACAATGTGGAGGACGTCTCCTTCTCTTATCTTATGCTCCACATGCTTCAAGCACTAGTATAACTAAAATGACGTGTATGTGTGTTGTCACGTGGTGCGTAACTAAAACATTCATTCAGACATAATTCTAACACAGGATGACTACAAGAAAACATTTGGTGTCAGGGTACCTGTAGCTCACATTTCAGAATCAACACAATCTTCTAACCTTGAAACAGGGCAGACTCTGAATCTTACTAAACTGCATTACTAACACATTGTCTAATAATTATCTGACTGATTTACTAATATCTAACACTCTTCCTAAAAACAAGAGGGTAGTTTGTGAACGCGCACAACTCCTGCTGCCATTGTTGAGTGGACAACAGTTGTGCACAACGGCATCAATTAATGCGAATGTCTCTTCCATCAATAGGTAAACAACGGTATATGTACTGATGAAATGAGATGTGCAACACCCTAAACAAAGCCAGTAACTGAGAAAGCCCATGTTTTAACTGTCATAATGCAGACATAGTAACTTCTCCAGCCTTACAACAATTCTAACGTTACAGAAACAAGGCATTAACAGACACACAACGTGTGTTTGTTAAACTTGGAGCCGAGCAAGAGAAGGCAGGCTGGCTCCAGTCTACAGTGCTTTGTAGTGGTCTAATCCTGAACTGGTAAAAGCATGAAGTGCCTGTTCCCTTTAGTTTAATAAGTAAACTAAGTAGACTACCACGCCGTAAAAATACTCTTTTACAAGAGTCCTGTTAAGAAATGATGTGAGTATAATCAGGAAATATATTAAATATCAAACATAGAAGTCTCCAGTGACTGATGGTGATTCTTCTTATTATTTAGATATTTTTAAATATATTTTACTGTTGGAGCCGATTTTAACCAGAAATTAATTCATGTTGAAAGCATGGATAGTTAGTTAGTTAGTATGGATCATTCCACTGAATATTTTCTGGATTAACTGAAACTTAAAAAAAGAAAATTAAAGTCAGCATATTACAGTAAAATGTTTAATGTTTACACAATTAGTCAAGTAAATTCTAATTAATTTTCTAACTGATTAGTCAATGGTTGTATATTTGTAAAGTACTTGCAGGTGTTGCATAAACGTACTGCAGTAACATACGTACCTCTCTGAAATGCAGCATAATATTATGTTGAATAAAGTAAAAGGAAATGGAAACAAGTCCACGTGCCTCAAATCACAGGCTACTGATGAGCAGTGCTGGAGTTCAGCTACAATGAAACTCTAGACAGGCCATAACGCCTGACTGCCGCTCCCGGAGGGGGCGCGAGTTGACCAGATGTGCGTGTACGCGCGCACACCACACAGCAGTGTACCGCACATACATGCTCCTCCTCACCCTCCTGATCCTTCTCCGTAACTTAACCCCTCGTTGCCATGGTGACCCGACACACGGGGCCAGGTGCGCTGTTCCTGCTGTCGGACTTTTTGTCAGCTCCTGGGGTTTCTTCATCAGACCTTTG
>NW_018128148.1:208673-219750 GCF_001952655.1 Monopterus albus | reverse complement strand
GCCGACAGAAGCAGCTCCTCTTCTCCGTGTCCGGCTTCGTCGGCTTCTCCTGCGCCCTGACGGCCGCGGTAGCCACCGGTCTGCCGTTCTGGATCAATGGGACCATGTTGTGCCGGACCGGGGCCGAGCTGGTCAACGCCACCGGACCCGAGCTGAACAAGTTCCTGGGAGAGCTGAGCTACGGGCTCTTCCAGGGAGAGAGGGTGAAGCAGTGCGGGCTGGGAGGGAGACCGTCCCGGTTCTCAGGTGAGTTCAGGCGCCAGATAAGGGGGACAGGTTTAGGATCAGGCTGCAGAGAAATCCGCCTATGGGATTAAAGACCACCCGAGTCTGTCCTCCGTGATCTTACACGGAAAACGTAGAGCGTGCAGCCGCTGTCCTCACATGTCCAGCTGTAGGCGTTTGTTTCAAAGTAGACTACTTGTACTTTACTGGAGTACTGCTACTGCGCATTGTTCGTTTTACTGTAAGCTACTGCATGTATTTAGTAACTTCACAGATCCAGACCAACAAAACTATCAGATCGAGGAAACACAGTTGATATTACAAGTAGGCTACACCATTTTGTACTTTTACACACATTTTGAATGCAGGACATTTACTTATGTTAGTACTGTACTTTGACATGAAGTACTTCCTCCCCCACTGACAGTTTGTAGTTTGTAGTACAGTCTGAAATGTTTTATTAAACAGATGGAGACAGTCGTGATTCTAAACCTGCTCCCGAGGGTGTAGTTTAGCATATGGACGGTATGGACACGTCCCTGCCAGTATTTGAGCCAAGGGTTGTCCCCTACCAATGCTGAGACCAAACCTACGCCCCTGCCTGCTCCCATGTGTGGAACGTGAAGATCGGCTGCTGCAGCGCAGGAACCTGCTGCTCACACACAATAAGAACATTGTGTGACGTAACACACAAACCCACGGACAAGCTGATGAACACATGAATCAGTAGCTGCGGCCCTATTGGTGAGACACTGAGTGACCAAAACAGTAGACAGCTCTGCGTGACATCACACAATATAGTAACAGTCCTGTGATGCGTTTCTTTAGTCCAGAACAGTCCGGGCCTGAGACCAGGGTATGAGTCGCACTTTCAGACCCAGGAACACATTGGCCGGTCTGGAAGGGGGGGTTTGAGATTTAATGTAGGGTGGCTGTGGCTCACGAGGTAGGACAGTCGTCTCCTAACCAGTAAGTTGGTGGTTCGACTCCCGGTCTCCCCGCATGCCTAAGTGTCCCTGAGCAAGACACTGAACCCCGAATTGTTCCGGTGGCTTGACTAGTGCCGTTGCGTGGCAGCCTGTCATCATCGGTGTGTGAATGGGTGAATGGTGTATGACCTCCTGTAAAGTGCTTTGGCCAGTGCAACACACTGCGAGAAAGTGCTATATAAATACAGTCCATAATGTAGCAAATGAGAATCTCACTAAAACGGGGACGGTGTCACAGACCCCGTGTGACCTGTGCAGCCACGAAAACTCAGAACACTGACATGTTATTCCGCTAGTTGAGAAGTGACTGGAGACGCCCGGAACCAAGCAAAGCCAAATGTGTTTTCCATCGTCTGAGTGTGAAACAAACAGGACCACATCTGTAAAGTCTGCTTGAAGGAGCAGGTCTGAACTTTCTGGACCGGGGACCCAGCTCCACGGCCTCCTGCTGTATACAGAAACCCCTCTGGGTGGGGGCTGCAGAGCTGCGTGGTTACTGGTCCCAGTTAATGAGAGCAGCCATCCTTCACTAATGAGGTTTCTGCCTGACTGGACCAGTTCTGGGGAGACAAAGCTGCTCTGTTCTCATCCAGGCTGTAGCACAACTGATGCATCCATGACAGATCAAAACTGAGCAGTTTCTTCCAGCTGGATTCACACTGGAAAAGTTCAATAAGCTTTTATTTTGGTGAACTTAGAGCAGGAAACACACACACCAGGCCGTCAAATAGAAGACGCAGCGGACACTGCGTGAGCTTCTGCACAGACCAGACACACGCGAATGATTAGAAGCAAAGCAGCGACTGGTCCAAATTAAACCCCCCACCAGTAACATGCCCACAGCCTGCGTGTGTTGCGTGTCCGCACATCATCTAATTATTCATCTTCCTCCAGTGCATGGATGCATGGATGAGCTGACACAGTGCATGGATGAGCTGACACACAGATGCATGGATGAGCTGACACACAGCCACCCTGCTGCTCCGCTGGTTTGGCAGAGTCCACATCTGCATCATTTGTTCCAGGTTTCATGGTTATTCAGGAGATTTTATGGTGTTTTGGTTTTTAATATTTTGTTTTTTAATGACCTTACAACCCCAAATCAGAAAAAGTCGGGACTGTACATAAAATCACAGTTAAAACTGACAACAGTGATGTGTCAATCATCTGTGTCTTGTACCACATTGAAAACAATCCAGCAGCTCATTATTGGACGTGACACATCATCACTTCGGGTCTGTTCAAAGTAAACACTTAAATCCTGATGCTGCAGCACCAACAAAACTCAGGCCAGATGCATTTCAGGGCCAGTAATGAGGTAAAACAATGAAATGATGGCTCCATGTGAACCAGGTGATTTGGCACCACAGTGGCGTCCAGGAAAGGCCAAGTCCTTTAGGAGCAAAGATGGGCCGAGGACCGCCAGTTTGACAACATATGTGTGAGGAAATCATTGAAATGTTTAAAAACAATGGTTTGTGTTTGTTACGTGACACATGGGTTAAAATCAGGACCCAGGAGGTAGAAGCTTTCACCAAACATAACTGTGGATGACAACATCAAGTTCACTCGTGAGGATGCCAGAGATGACTGCCTGGCCTTTCTGGATTGTGCAGTCCACTTGGGAGGGGACAGAGGCCTGAAGGTAGCAGTATATCGGAAACCTACACACACGGACCAGTACCTGCTTTTTGACTCACACCATCCACTTCAACACAAACTGGGAGTCATCAGAACTTTAAATCACAGGGCAGAGGAAGTGCCCACAACTACAGAAGGGGCCAAGAAGGAGAAACTACACATCCAGAACTCCCTTAAGGCTTGTGGATACCCTAAGTGGGCCTTCATCAAAGCAAGGAAGAGGCCCAACACCAACAGGGAGAAACCAGAAACAAGAGGGGATAACACTGTCATCCCTTATGTGGCTGGGTTTTCAGAGAAGTTAAAAAGGATCTTTCACAACCACAATATCCCAGTTAACTTTAAACCAGGGAACACCCTGCGGCAGAGACTGGTCCACCTGAAGGACAAAGGACATTCTTTTGAGGACAGTGAAGTCCAGATCCTCTCCAGAGAACATCGCTGGTTTGAGAGAGGAGTTAAGGAAGCTATTTTTGTAAAAATAGAACACCCCTCACTAAATAGGGCTGGTGGACTAAGACACAACTTGTCTTCCATCTACAACCCTGTTTTGAGATCTCTGCCCAAACATGCCCACCAGGACAATAGGCGTTGGTCCACAGGAGAGGATCCAAAGACAGGTAACGACTCTCACCGATACTGGGCTATAACGACTCAGTTGTTAAGGGACATTGTTGGCCTTCAAAGGACGGAAACACCACCGAGGGGGATAAATATCTCCAGCTCAACACCAGTCAGTCAGAACTGATGAAGCCTCTTGGATGAGAGGTGAAACGTCTTCGATCTAGAAATCTAGTCCAGTTGATTTTTTCTAGGTTTTTTCAGTTTACTATGACCTGGATGACTGAGAATCTGCACAGACACTTTGTGTTTGTTAGATTTTTACTCGTTTTTTTATTGAAAGTGCGAGAAGTGAAGACAGGAGAGGACTGTATAAAATCAACAAAGTTTACTCAAAGTCTGGGCACAGGTCAGGCAAGGCAGCGCTGGGATCAGAGAGACAGAGCTCACGCAGTAAATCTGTTCTCTGAACCACGAGGTATGTTTTTCTGGTTACATTTATCTTCTCGGGCAGAGACCGTCCTGTACAGAGGTACAGCATTTCACGCTTTGTAATCCTATTGGCCATTTGGCGTGAACAGGTCAACCTCTGCCCACGCCTGCTTACTGAAATGTGATCTAAACCAGGTGTGTGTGTGTGTTGTGATTTTCAGGTCGGAAGCTAATCAATGAATACTGAACAATTGGTTGTCTGCGCTGCAGACCCCGTCTGTGTAGGTTATTGTCAGGTTATTTATGCGTTTCGTAATACATACTGATATAACGCTGACAGTCCCTGTACGGTTGATTTTCGGTTTTTGTTTTGCTACCCTTTTTTCACTTGTCCGTCCTCATCCCTTCCTGCTGTTAGTTTATCTGTTTACGTGTTCGTCCAGGTCTCCTTCACCTTCTCTGCCCTGCTTTGATTATGTATGTACATGGCCCGTTATGTTACTTTGCGTTTTTGTTCCATAAAGCCTGTTTTTTTTGTACTAGCACCTGGGTCAGCCATCTTGAGTCCAACCTCAGTTCTCCATCACCCTCCTGGTGAGGGGGACAACCATAACAGTTATTGCAGGACAAAAGCAGGACCTGGTGAATATGCTAAACGGGCCTATGTGAATAAGCTAAACGGGCCAACAGGTCTGTGTTAAAATGTAAAGTAGGCCACCTGGTTACCTGAAGGTATAGACATCATGTCTTCACAAAAGTTACAGCATACAGTTCCAAAGTTTCAATTCAGTAAAATTTGGCTGTCATCAATACAGTTTTAATATATAAATAAGGCAAATACAGGTATGAAAAGTAACTAAAGCTTATAAAGTAACTAGAGCCTGTAAGATTCAAATCTTAGTTTTACACACACAGATGTGCGACGGCAACAGAACCACAACTGTCAGACTGAGTCACAGGAAAAAGCCTCAGACATCGTGTCTCATGTCACAACAGTAGAAATGACCATGAGTGGGACAGAGATATAGGAAGCAGCTCCTGTCAGTGTAGGTGTGATCGGCTTTATGACCTTTGATTGTTTTATTACCCTGAGTCCGCCTACATTGAAAGCCCAAACCTTAATTTGTCATGATTTCGCGTATCCGTTGTATAGGTTTTATAACAGTATTATTGGATGTTATTAGGGGGCAGTATTACAGGACGGGCCTAGTGGCTACAGACATTTAGGTGTAGAGAGAGGACAACCATAGGGTTTAGTTTATTACCAATAGTTTAGTTAGATGAGAGGAATAATTGTTTTTCTAACTTGTGAAGCTCGTTTTCTCCACAGCTACAGATTAATTTCACTGTCGGCGCTAACCCTAACACCTAACCCTCCTCTATGTGTCTGGAACTGAATTAACTCTGTTCTTTAATTATTGGTCTCGTACATTAAATATTTCTCCTAAAAGAGCATCATAAGTTTGTATGAGGTATGAATTAAATTTAGAATAAATATTAAGTTTATGCGTTTTTTTCATTTCAATAATTACATCAATATTGCAAATAATTCTTATTTCAGGATCCGTGGTTCCATGTGATTCGAGTTTAAGGTGGATAGGAATAATTCAGAAATATTTAGAGAATAATGTTTCTCGGCCATAGATCTCATTCACTCAGCTGCGTAGTTACCAACCAACCAAATTTTTAACAAAGACTTACAGGTACGACCTCCAGAGTAGCTAGATTAAATCCATCAGTGTTTAGCAGGAGCTCTCACTCTGATTACATATAGAAAGTAGAAATACTCTGATTACATTTAAGAAAGCAGAAATACTCCAATTACACTTAAGAAATACTCTGATTACATATAAAAACATATCTCTCCATGGGTAGAGGCCTCCTCAGGGGTCCGAACAGGAATGGGAGAGATACCTCACTTTAGAGATTATTTAAAAGTTCTGCATTCACAGTTTTTACTGTATGTAGCAAAGTGCACACAAAGTAAAAGTACACACCGGTGAGAGAACGGCTACTAGTTATTATTCCTCGTTCATTAAGGTGCTTTCTAATGTTTTTCTGAAGTTGTGTCTGGTTGAGGGAACAACTCATGAGCTGATCATTTCTAGCATCTGCATTTACTCCGTTTCCTATAATAACCTCCATTATGAAAGCAGATATGACTAACGCACAGTTCTGGGTCTGGTTCTGATGTGGAGGTCACGAGCTCTCACTTGCTCCACCTGCACGTTTCTGTGTCCCCTCCCAGTCATCCCGGACCTACTGAGCGCTGTCCCAGCAGGCGTCCATGTCACTGTCATCTTCTTCTGTGGTGCTGTGATCCTTCTCTCCTCTGTGGCCTCCGGCTTCTTCTTCTTCAACGCCTTCGGCCGACCCTACAAGACGCTACAAGGCCCCATGGGACTTTACCTGTGGACCTCCATCTGCTGTAAGCAACACACCTGAAACATTACTCCTCTTACTGCTGTTCTACTGGTGTTTCTCCTGACAGTGTGATGCTGCTTTTACATTTCGTGCCACCACAGATCAAGTGCAAACAGCGAAAATGCAACACATGTATGAGTGACTTTCTCCAGCTTAGCAGCAGCTCTCAACTGATCACATGATTGATCACAAGACTGATCAGTGAGGGAACAGACAGATGTTGTCATGGCAAAAATACTCCACAGTATCATGTTATGTTGTGGAAAGGTTGTTTTTTTCTTTAATTGCAACACAAAATAACACATTTACAGGACAAACCACATAACAGACTACTTGATACAAATGAGACAACAGGCATTAACAAAAGAGGCAAAGGTATTATTAATTGAGGGTATTGAGTTGTGTGTGTGAAGGTGTGTAGTGTGTGTGTATCCAACTCTATGCAGACTGATATTCATTACTTAAGAGAAAAAAGAATTAAACCAAATAAACTAGGAAAGTGGAGAGGGTATAAATGTAAAGGAATGATTGTAGTAATAAAATAAAGAAAAAAAAAAGAATAAAGCAATATCAATCATATACTTTTCCATTCACATACTTATGTATACACTCATATATATGTAAACACATTCATAAAACAAGCATAAATGAAATGAATAGATTGGTAAATGATTAGAAAGAGAGGGAAGAGGAAAAGAAAAAAAAAAGGGGGGGGGGGTAGGTAATATTCTCACTTAATTTGGTTTGATCGGTGTGACTGGCACTCAAAACAGTAGCATGGACAATGAGAACTAATAACAGTAAAAAATAATGAAGTTAAAAAGCAGCTTGTTATATTTCTAGGAGTTTGTGGGAATGTGTGTGGCCTCGGCCTCAGGTATCTGGTTTAAGTTAAAAGAGGTTAGAAATGGATCCCAAGTGTCAGTGAAGGTTGGTATATTATTCTTATGGGTGGATGATATTTTCTCTAGTGTGATGTATTCTATAAGAAGGTTGGTCCAGTGGTTGATGGGTAATGAATTTTTGGATTTCCAGTTTAAAAAGATCGTTTTCTTGGCAATAGTTAGAGAGATAAGAAGTGGGTTTTTATATTTAATTGGTAGGTGGTCGACTTCTGTGACATTACTGAGCAGACAGAGTGACGGGGATGGGGGGTTGTGGAGAGTTTCTCTGTCACTCCTACCCAGAGGGAGTAAACGGGTTGACAGGTCCAAGTAGCATGAAGGTAATCATCGGGTACTTCTGGACTAATGTATTAAATGATATAAACTGGTTGTTTTCAAACAGATGATGAAGGTGAGTTATTCCTTTGTGTTGCCATGTTGGAAAGTAGATGGGATTATTATTAACTGGAAAGTCAGGGTTATGCCAAATTGGAGTGTATCTGCATGGTGTTGATGATGATTTAGTGGTTTTGTTTGCTTTCCACCAGGCTGTCAGAGTTGCAGAGATTGTGATGTTTTTGAAATAGTTCATTTTCTTAATTGAGTATGGTAGGAAGGCGAGGTCTGTAACTGAAGCATTTTTGCATTGATTTTGTTCTAGTTCTATCCACGAGCTATTACAACTATCCTTCTGAATCCACTTAACTAAATATTGTAATTGATTTGCTGTACAATGATATGTTGTGGAAAGTTCACCCACCTCCAATGTGTAACATTTACTTGTGGTCTGGATTTGTCAGCCGGTCAGAAGCTCCCTCTGGGCACTGAACCTGGAACCGTGGTGCAGAAAGTGGGGGGGTTAGTTTAAAGTGGATGATTAAAGCTACAGTGTCATTGTCTGATAATCACTGCAATTAGGGAAACCAAACCTGAGGCAGGAGAGTCTGAGCTCCGAGGAATAAAAGGAGACAGCCTGAAACAGAAGCAGCTACCTGCTCTGGTCTGTGCAGAGAACCGTTAGTCTGCAGTTTTAGTGATGGTCCTGTTTCCCTGCAGGTGTGTGCAGCTGTCTGGTGATGATCCTGTTTGCATCAGAGGTAAAGCTTCACCATCTGTCCGAGCGCATCGCCAACTTTAATGAGGTGAACTTCGTCTTCCAGACGTACAAGGAACGGTACGACCGATCCTTCTGGCTCTTCTTCCTCGTCTTTCTCCTCCACGGAGTCAATGTCCTGCTGATCCGACTGGCAGGAATCCAGTTTCCATTCCAGGAAAGCAAAGAGTTGGAGCTGACCGGGGGGGCCGCCGACCTCATGTACTGAGAGACTGAAGGGCTGCTGGACCAAGACAAGATGGAAAAAGGAGATATCAGCTGGTAGAAGTAGAAGCCTTCTTCACATTTTCTGATGCGTCACTTCGTCTGACAAACTGCAGCTCAACACAGAATGTTGTTAAATCTGTAGCACTGAAGTCCAACGGGGCTTTTCTTCCATCACCCAGTCTGCAGATTATTTAACTGAGTCACCAAACAACTGTTAGAAAACAGTGTATTCACACATTCTAATGTCTAAAAGTACTGAAATTCTGGAAGCTGCTACCAGAGCATTTCTGACATTTTGGCCTGGAAATGAGTGAAATGATTCATCAGATGTTGTTGCTAATCATTTTTTCTATCAGTCAATGAATTACCTAAACATTTCAGCTCTAGAGTCCTGGTCGGTTCCATCCATCCACCATTAGCCAGGGGTCAGGTCATGAGGGCAGCAGGGTCTCCCCAGCTCCTCCTGGGGGACTCCCGAGGTGTTCCAGGCTAACAACAACACTACTTTATTTATATAGCAGCCTTAACAACGTGCTGTACATTAGAACACAAAACATTTACAGTAAACACCAAGTCAGAACAATGCAAGTTAAAAAAGGCATAGAATATACATGTAGTAATAGAACAGACAGGCCAGATGAGACGTCATCTGTCCACCATATTCTGGGCGTGGCATAATGAAAGTGACGTGTACAGTGGGGGTCAACAGGCCCCGGAGCCCCTCAGCGTTCTGGTTCCATCCACAACCAAAGCACTAAGTTTCCTGGGACAGGAGACAACATTCACACAGGAGAAGCTGGAGTCAGAACATTTTACACCACTGATCAACTCTCTGCTCTCCCCGCTATAGTCAGTGATCAGTATGTTCATTTAAAAACTCCAGCATGTGGTTCCAGCTCCTCCGACACTGACTGGATTTCTGTTTATCCCACTAAAAAAACATGAGTCACTGAAGTGTTCATGGACATTTATCAGCAATCTGACACTTTACAAGTGTAAAAAGATGCCGATCAACTGTTACATGGTTAATGATGACGGTGTATTTTAGATTATGTTCAGAACGGACAGAACATTTAACATACAGTGGCTCATGATGCTGAGCCACTGCAGCTGGAGGCTGGACTGTGAGCTCAGGGATTCTGAGGGAAAACACACACACACACGCTGTCTGAACATTTTACTCTTACATTCATTATCAAGTATTTTTAGCATGTGAGGTATTTGTACAACTTGCCAGATACATATTTCCTCAATGGTGTTAAAAAGGTAATTCAGCATTGTTTCTGTCTAAATGTATTTTCTGCTTCAAATGAGTTGTAGCTGGGTGACAAATTAAAGGACAAACCACCACCCAGCGTCCAGCAGAGTGCTGATATTCTGGGAATAAACTGATCAATCAGGTCATCAGGACAATGGTCAGCTGACTGATCAGTGACCCTGCTGGTTGGGTGACTTGGTCAGTCAGGAGGCTCTTCTCACGTGTCACCGTCTATACATAAATGCTCTTTCTAGGAGACAGACTTTGAAATTGTTTCTGTCATCTGTTGATTCTGGGTTACTGCAACACAAATGAAACTCACATAAATTCTGTGATTAATTGTAAAGCACAAAATGTGTTAAAAAAGGCAGGACAGTCAACAGTGTGTGGTTCCTGCATCCTCACTTGCCAGGCTGCAGTTCCACTGAAGACCACTAGGTGCTCAGTATTGTCTTAGTTTACCTTTGCACTATGTAATTTATGGTCTGCAATAAATAGTTTAAGTTTTTAAAATGATCCTAGACAGATGCCCATGTTGTTTTCTGTACCCCTCAGTAAAAACTGAAAATCAGACTGACTCCTCTTCTGTCATTTTATAATACTTGTTAATACTACGTCAGGTTCTTTTGACCTTTTATCTCATATCTGTGGACACGTTGAAGTTGCCTGTAAGATGGAGCTCAGGGCACAAAACAAGACAGCCAATCCATGTCAGTGTGTGAGGTGCGTGTCTCGAGTGAAGCTTCAGCTGCAGGTACGATTGGCATCCTGTACTAGCCGTTTCTTTACAAGTAGAGTAGAGTAGAGTAGAGTAGGTACTTTATTGATCCCACAGTGTGGAAATTTCTGTGTTACAGCAGCAATAGAAAACAACCAACATAACACCATAAGAACAGGACTTCATAAAAACACGGAAAAGAACACAATGAGGACACAGCTGCTGTAACTTGCCGCCACTCCGCGCAACAAAGAACACTTAGTCTTAAAATAAAAAGTTACATAAGGGCAACAAAGCATTAGAACTGATACACACAAGTAGCGTCATCAGAACGTTACATTTTACACAGCACAAATAAGCAAATGGTGCACAAATATAACATGGTGTTTGCAATCTGACCTCAGAGCAGCTGCAGTGACACTGATACGGAGCTGATTCTGCGTGAACTCTGCTCAAGGCCATTTGAAACACCAGGGCAGGATGAAACTCAAACTAACGTGCATCTCCAAAAACTAATTCAGTAAAAATGACATGCCTGTGACTGACTACCGATGATTTTCAAACATGTAGTTTAATTAAGGAATTTACAGTGCCTTGCGAAAGTATTCGGCCCCCTTGAACTTT
>NW_018128148.1:197434-207389 GCF_001952655.1 Monopterus albus | reverse complement strand
GGGGCTGAATAATTTTGCATGCCCAATTTTTCAGTTTTTTATTTGTTAAAAAAGTTTGAAATATCCAATAAATTTCGTTCCACTTCATGATTGTGTCCCACTTGTTGTTGATTCTTCACAAAAAATTACAGTTTTATATCTTTATGTTTGAAGCCTGAAATGTGGCAAAAGGTCGCAAAGTTCAAGGGGGCCGAATACTTTCGCAAGGCACTGTAATGGAAAAGTCGTGAGAAACACGTGAGGTGGTTGTTTTGTGGCTGTGTGTGCAACAGTTTGTCATTTTGACTTAAAGAGCCCACAGCACTTTTCCTTGTTGTCTGACTTATCTACAATGCTACAACGGTGAAATCTTATCTTAGACGTGACCTAAAGCTCAAAGAATTAGGTGTATGTATGTTCAGAAGCAACTTGGTTTATACAACTCTCCCTCACCAGACTTTTTTCTACCAAAATAAAGTATTACGTGATAGTTTAAAGATTTCCTTGAATGGTCATAATCTCCAGGCCGTTGTTTCTCTTACCCAAGGCTAATATTGCACACGTCGAACAGTGGGAACAGGTTTGTTCAGCTCAGAGTCAGTCCAGTCCTGCTGTTGTCACAGGGAGAAACACCCGTTTTCGGACATTAACCTGAGAAATCCATTTCTCACTTTGTTCTGTAGAGGACAAACTTTCAGGTCAGAGCAGGAGGTTAGCTATAAACACAGACAGCTTTCAGTTCAACCAAGGGCATAGCTGAATATTTTTCCCAATAAAAATTCACCAAAATTACACAAAAGCATATTTTTCCAAACTAATTGTTGTAGTATAACCAGCAGATGGCCACTGACGGGTAAAGTAATTTGGTAACACTACACTGGGTAAGAATAAAGTTATTAAATATTTTTGCATTGAAAAATCTCTCCATGCAAACATCTCTACAGGGTTTCTCCCCCATCATGTTTATGGACAGAGTCAAAAAAAAAATCCTGAATATTTCAGGTCTTTGGGTGAAATTCAAACACCCAGATGGACACAAGTGTTGTTTGAAGATAGGCCTGGAAAAACATGAACTTGCTCTTTAAAAGGAAAAAGGCTATGCTCTAATTCTGCCAGCAGGGGGCGTCATGTGGGATTAACCTTGGGAGATCGCTTTAAAAACTAGGACATATTTTTTTTATTTCTCTTAAATATCTGTCTGCGTTTTCCATGAACATGTAGTTTTATGTCATTTACATAAACTGTGTTTGTATAAATTGATTTACACGTGGCCCATGTGATGTATGAACAGAACAGAAAGTTTCCTCCCCTGTGACTTGCCATAAAACTGAACAGTGATCAGTTTTCACCTGCAGCTGCTGATGCTGCAACAGGTGGGATCAGGTTTCAGAGCTGCTGTTCATACTCGACCTGCATCCACCGCAGCTGAAGAGCACTCAGTGCTACTGCAGTGACCATCTACTAGACGAACTACTACTACGCTGAGCCAGTTAGATTAGGGTGGTACCTAAAGGTGTAGTGGCAGTAGTACCAGAAAAGCTTGTACTGTTACTAATAGTTGGTAGTAATTGGTGATGTCAGACTGCAGACTGGACTACATCAAGCTACTTCAACAGGAAGTCGACAGGAATACTGATGTAAGTCACAACTATGTGCTCTTAGTACTTATACTGCCGTTTACCGTTTTGTCACTATGACTGCAGACTGGACTACATCAAGCTACTTCAACAGGAAGTCGACAAGAATACTGATGTAAGTCACAACCATGTGCTTTTAGTACTTATACTGCTGTTTACTGTTTTGTCACTACTACATTTAGTAGTACTGGAAATACTGATACTACCATTTACTATTCTGTGCAACTACCACTACGACGACGACGATCAGATCAGGTGTACTTCCTGTTTATGCTTACATTTAGTAGTACTGGAAATACTGATACTACCATTTACTATTCTGTGCAACTACTACTACTACTACTACTACTACGATCAGGTGTACTTCCTGTTTATGTCTTGTCGAAAATGACTGAGCAGGAGTGGTTGGGACTAAAGTTGATGCTAGATGTTTTCACTCAGTGCAGATGTGCTATATCTCTGGACAGATGTTGTCCTCTGCTCCTCAGAGGCTGGTGGATGTGGAGAAGGAGGAGAAGCGGGAGGAGGCCTCTCCACCCTGTAGGCCCCTCCCACTACCCTGCCCCATCCCCAGGAGGCTGGTCATCTCCCCAAGCCTGGGAGGAACGCCGGTCACCCCCCACCTGGTCAAGGTTAGCCAAGAGAACACGTCCACATCCAAGTTGAACTTTCCTAGACCTGATATGTCCACAGCAGTGTGAACAGACCAGGTGTCCTCAGACCCGATTCTTCTCTGACCTCTGACTGTGCGAGCACCATCAGAACGATCAGATCAGAATCTGTGTGGTCGTTTTAACGTCTCCTTCTCTGCACATACTGCCTGTCATCATCATTCCAGGGTTAACATTAGTTCTCATCCTGAACCGGGTTTGGTGTGTGCCATTTAGGTCACAAGCCACCATCTTTGTCTGCAGTCAGGTCCGTCTCGCTAATGGAATGTGTATGACTGGCTCAGTTCAGGGGAAGAAAAACCAAACACCTTTTCAGAAGCCAGATAAATACTGTATCTTGGTTTACAGCATCCAGATGTGCTCCAGCTCCAGAGACATGTTTGTGCTCACTTCCATTTCTAGTGCCTCCGGAGGATTTTGTTTGGAGGAACGTTTCACATCTTCAGCTATGAGTGGAGGAAATCCTCTTTTCAGTTCAGAGAGCCCAACTCAGAGTTTTCCTACGTTCTGGAGACTGACAGGGTGAGAACTACCTGCTGCTACAGAAAATACTGCAGTTAGAGGTACTCTTACCTTAATAATTATTAATAATACTGCTACTGTTAGTAGTGTCTTTTCCTTCTACTACATTTTCTTAGTACTTCTTCTAAAACCAGTCCCAGCTTCCATTTCCACAACACCTGTGGCACATATTGTGTGGTGCAAGTCTCACCTGGTCAGGTGTGTTTCAGGGCGGGGCTCAGGCCATTCAGATGGCTGTCCAGGCTCGCATCATCAGACATCTGCTGTTCACCTGTCGGAGCGGCTCAGAGGGACAGACGCTGAACAGGTGAGTCCACTCCATCATCCTGTTGGATGCGCTCAGAGTGCAGGTGACGCCCCCATCAACAAGATCACAGTGGACACAAAAGCTGTAACCTGAGAGTGTGAAGCAGAGATGATACAATACCTGTCACAGTGCAAAGAACTGCAAACCCGACTGTACCATGATACTGTAGTTTCCTCTGTCACGAGGATGTATTGCCAACACTTCAGGTGTGCCCACCTTCAGGTGCAAGTAAGGGCCTTCCAGCTGTTCGTAAAGGCTTATCCTTCTCAAAATGTCAAATTATACTTCCAGCACCAGTGCAGCTGCAAAAACCACCAGGTCCAGGATTCATGAGCATGTGCACTGTACTCACTGCAGTACAATGCCCACATTCTTGGTTCCAAATCAGGAAGGCCAAACAAGCTGACACAGGCTTGTTTCCGGCGTGTCTGCAGACACTTCCAGACTTGTCCTCAGTGATGGCACCATGATCCCAGAGCTCACCTGGGCTGTTATAACCATGTGTTTGTCATTTCCCTCAGTCTGAGCGAAGTTGGCCAGAGGGATCAGGAGAAGGTGTTGGCAGCAGCGTTGTCTGACAGCCTCTGGTTGGCCGGCCAGGAGGTCAGTGCCACGGTCACCTTGGTAACCGAAGACTACTGCATCACTCCTCAGCTGGACTACAAGCTGGACAACTTCACAGAGAGGGTACGAAACAGCACCGAGGCTGGTTTCATTATTGCACCAGTCAGACATTTACACTATTCACACGTCTTTCAGTTGCAGCTTTTCACGTTTAACGAGAGAGAAGACGTCAGGAGGTTCATCCTGGAGCACATTCATTGTGTGAGTACGTCCAGGAGACCAGCCTGTGTTCTCTCATCTGTCAGATCAGCACTTCTGAAAGAGCTCGCTGAGTCTGTGTGCAGGTGTTTCATCAGCACAGACTGTGGCTCATTCAGCAGGGTTCTGCAGGTCCACCAATAACACTTAAAAGCCCCCATTCACCCATGCCTGGACCCAGACAAGCAGCAGGAAAGTGATGTGAGAGGTTTCAGGACCTGCAGAGACCCTGACAACTGAACAACACACCAGCCGCTGTAGAATATTTACTGAGGACAGTTTGTCATGAACCTGTCTTCTTGTAGTTTAAGGAGGAGGGGAGTCACGGAGTCATCTTGTTCCTGTACAGCCTCATCTGCTCCCGGACAGTCGACAGGTAACAGGGCCATACAGTGACGGTAACACCCCCGACAGGGCTCACTACACCTAACAGGATGGTGGCAGAACAAGCATGAGGTTTACTCTGTGCCAACGCTGTTTACACAGTGGTCCTTCAGACTTTATACAGGAGAGAGAGCCAGGTGTCCAACGAGTGTTTCACTCAGCTTTGAAGAAGGTTCTCACATTTAGTGTTAGAGCAACAACGGTCCGGGTCTCTGGGCAAACAACAGGGCATGTATATCAGACTCACCTGTTTTCTGAATCCCACACAAAGTACACTTAATGTTTAGACCACAGTCGATCAGATACTTGGTTTAGTCACACAACAAACAGCAGGGCAACTCAACAAAAACACAGTGTGATCAACCTGGAAACAAAAAGCACAAACCTGCACTAACACAACAGAACCATGTGTCCTCACAGGCTGAGGGAGGATCTGGACTCAACCACCTCCCACCTGCTTCACCTCAGTTTGGGCGACTTCGTCTGTTGTCAGGTAAGAAGCCATCTTGTCTCAGGACACAGTCCTGCCTCTACAAAGATGTGGTTCAAGGACTCCCAGTTCTCTAGGCTGTACTAGGAGGCCGTGGTGTTGCTCCTGGTGGAGTGTAACACCACATGGGTAGCATACAGACAGAGACAGGGTCCAGATGGACATAACAGAACAGGTACTACAGGTAACCTTTGTCAGTGCTCAGCAGCAAAGGCAGAAAACATGCAACAGCATTAGTTCTTTCTTCACTCTCACCCTGAAACACACACACACACACACACACACACTGCAGGACTCTTCCCCCAGTTTCTGTTAGTGCCTACACGTCCTCCGTGCCGTCCCACAGTCCTCTACAGTCTCTCACTGCCAGCAGCTGCCAGTCCTCTTGCTTGACCAGCTTCTTCAGAGGTTCCTGTGGGTTGTAGCTGTGAGGAGTATGAGGTTTGTGAAAGCTGTCTACAGTCACAGGGGTCTTTATGGCATCTGGGGTTCATCCAGTGTTTCTCTGAGGCTTCAGAAGAACAGGCTCCGTGCTGAACTTGCACGTGTTATCTGGACGACAGCTCCAGAGAGGGATTCCACAGATCAGTACAGGTTAAACATGAGGATAATCACCTTTATTTGGCCAAGTATGTTACATACAAGGAATTAGTTTCCGGTACAGAACCTGAGCCAGCCATCTGCAGCACCAACTCAACCAATTGCTCTAACCATCAGGTCCTCTGGTCCCCTGGCTTGTGGTCAACTACAGGATCTCTGGTTTCCTGTGTGTCTGCAGGCTTTGCTGAACCTGCTGCTAACAGGCAGAGGCAGTCCTCACGTCTTCAACGGGATGCGGTACTCCCAGGAGGACGATCTGCCTCTGGAGCGCCGTCTGCAGGGCGTCCTGGCCCGCTCTGATGTGGGTTATCTGCACTGGAGCCGAGAGCAGATGGAGAGAGGCACACTGCCGCAGGTAGTAGTTACTACTACCACCACCGCTGCTGCTTTTTAACCACTTTGTTTCTTTCTGTTATTTTATCTTTTTGCATGCACAGCAGCAGCAGACAAGAAAACAGGGGTAAAGAAACCCACAGCCTTGAATTTTTACTGCTACTGCAAGTAATACTACTTCTACAAGTACTGCTACTGTTAAGGTACAATTACCTGTGTGTACACCAACAGCTGAGTTATTGTTGATACAACAGTGTCTGGTTTCACTCATTATCAACACTACACGGGTTCATCGTACCTGCTCTGACTGGATCATGTGACCTGGCCAAAGCAAACGGTGCTGACGTCAGGGCTTCCCCAGGCAGAGTGGCTGTTTAGTGGCGATCAGCTTCCCGGCTTTTAGTAGTTAAATTAATCACCATGTCATTTTTTGTGATGTAGGCAGAGCTCGTCTGTGTTTCAGGAGCGCTGAGCAGCTTCTCCTGGAAAGTGCTGCAGGAAACCCTGTAGTCCTTTCATTCACTGTGTGACAGACTGTTTAATCACTAGTAGAGTAGTAGCATCTGCCATCGTGGCGAGGAGATGGTCACAGTCAGCAGCTGAGCGACCACAGCTCTGACGAGGGACACGTCCCCTACGACACAAAGGCACATTCATCTGCTGGTGCTATGGTTCGGTGAAGACACACATCCTGTAAATGTTGGTGTAGGTCTGCACAGAGGAGGGTGTCATGGGTAACTGAGCTTTAGGCTCACGGACATGAACATCGTCACATCCAGATCCAGCTCCTGGATCCACTCACTTGTCCAACATTAAAACAAGGTTGGTTCGTGTGCTGCTGAGATAGTGAGATCCAGGACCCCATCTGGACAAATAGCTGCAAGTGTATTAGGTTTACTAGACTCCAGACACAGCCCCCGCGGTGTGTAGTCCTCACAGACAGGACTGGGCTGCAGCTGTTTCATCTGTGGTTGTCACAACCTCAAAGGAAACAGCAGAAATACACTGCTCACATGCACGTGTGTGTCCAGTGCAGCATCTCACTGGGTGAAGAGGCTGAACCAGATCAATCTGCTGTGTGGCTTCGGCCGAGCCGGCGTGGTTCCGTCCCCGCTGTGTCAATACGTCTTTCTACACAGAGCGATGCAGCCAGAAACAGAAAAGGACAAACTGTACAGATGTAAAAGCAGATGACACCTGTGTGCAGGTGGGCAGTGATGGGCCTGTGCTCGCAGCAGCACTAACCTCCTCCACCTATGTGTGTATGTGCGCAGGTGGGCAGCATGCTGAAGACGCCCAGGTTTCCAGTCTGGCTCTGCTGCATTAATGGCAGCTTCTCGGTCTTGTTCAGCCTGAACCGCACACTGCTGTCCAACTGGAAGGTGGAGCAGATGTTCCAACTGTACTACTATCACGGCCAGAGCTCCCAGAAGACCCCTGCCAGACTGACTGTTGGTGAGGGCCACAGCTGAGCTGGATCAGGTCTGTTCAGGGTCCTGTTCACCTCTGACCCAGTGTCTGCTCTGTTTCCTGGATATCATACAGATACGCACTCCCACCACTGGGAGGTGAAGTCCACAGATTCAGGGGGAGATCCGGAGACGAGGTATCATCCACTGGAGATGACCATCAGGACCAAGTGGGCCGGCGCTACCATCGACTGGAACGGCACTGCACCTCTCTACTGAGTAACTAAAGGCCACAGTTTCACCTGGACAACAAACCGACCTGGGAAACTGGATCCAACCCGGATTGTGAGTAGAAAGCTGCAGAGCCCTGCTACCAACACCACGATGCACATACAGTGGATATAAAAAGTCTACACACCCCTGTTAAAATGCCAGGTTTCTGTGATTTAAAAAAACGAGACCAAGATAAATAATTCCAGAACTTTAGCCACCTTTAATGTGACCTATAACTTGTACAACTCAATTGAAAACAAACTGAAATCTGTTTTTCAGTGGGAAGTAAAAATAAAAAACTAAAATAATGTGGTTGCATTAGTGTGCACACCCTTAAACTAATATTTTGTTGAAGCACCTTTTGATTTTATTACAGCACTCAGTCTTTTTGGGTATGAGTTTATCAGCAATGCACATCTTGACTCTGCAATATTTGCCCACTCTTCTTTGCAAAAACGCTCCAAATCTGTCAGATTGCGAGGGCATCTCCTATGCACAGCCCTCTTCAGATCACCCCACAGATGTTCAATCGGATTCAAGTCCGGGCTCTGGCTGGGCCATTCTAAGACTTTTATCTTGTTCTGGTTAAGCCATTCCTTTGTTGATTTGGATGTATGCTTGGGGTCATTGTCGTGCTGAAAGATGAAGTTCCTCTTTATCTTCAGCTTTCTAGCAGAAGCCTGAAGGTTTTGTGCCAATATTGACTGGTATGTGGAACTGTTCATAATTCCCTCCACCTTGACTAAGGCCCCAGTTCCAGTTGAAGAAACACAACCCCAAAGCATGATGCTGCCACCACCATGCTTCACTGTAGGTATGGTGTTCTTTTGGTGTTGTGCAGTGTTATTTTTGCGCCAAACATACCTTTTGGAATTATGGCCAAAAAGTTCAACCTTGGTTTCATCAGACCATAGCACCTTTTCCCACATGCCTTTGGGAGACTTCAAATGTGTGTTTGCAAAATGTAACCGGGCATGGATATTTTTCTTTGTAAGAAAAGGCTTCCGTCTTGCCACTCTGCCCCATAGCCCAGACAAATGAAGAATACGGGAGATTGTCGTCACATGTACTACACAACCAGTACTTGCCAGGAATTCCTGCAGCTCCTTTAATGTTGCTGTAGGCCTCTTGGCAGCCTCCCTGACCAGTTTTCTCCTTGTCTTTTCATCAATTTTGGAGGGACGTCCAGCTCTTGGTAATGTCACTGTTGCACCATATTTTCTCCACTTGATGATGACTGACTTCACTGTGTTCCATGGTATATCTAATGCCTCTTTTGTACCCTTCTCCTGACTGATACCTTTTAACAATGAGATCCCTCTGATGCTTTGGAAGTTCTCTGCAGACTATGGCTTTTGCTGTAGGATGCAACTAGGAAAATGTCAGGAATAGCCTACTGGAACAGCTGAACTTTATATGGGGTTAATCAGAGGCACTTTAATTGATGGCAGGTGTACTGAGTCCTATTTAACATGAGTTTGAATGTGACTGCTTAATTCTGACAACAGTCACAGCCCCACAGTAAGAGGGTGTGCACACTAATGCAACCACATTATTTTAGTTTTTTATTTTTACTTCCCACTGAAAAAAAGATTTCAGTTTGTTTTCAATTGAGTTGTACAAGTTATAGGTCACATTAAAGGTGGTCTCGTTTTTTTACATCACAGAAACGTGGCATTTTAACGGGGGTGTGTAGACTTTTTATATCCACTGTAAACTGAGAACTTGTGAAAATCCTAACTTCTAGCCCATGCCAACAGTTGTGGCCGGTGAGTGTAGAACAGGCCAGAACTAGAAGGCAGATGCCAGGAATTTCTCTCAACACCATGTATGGAGGACAGATCCATCTGATGCACTGGGAAGGCTGTACTATATAATGGTGGAGTATGTGTACTGTTCACCCAAGCTTGTTAAGTAAATGGCCTGAACTAGGAAACTCTTGTGTCCCGAGTCTTTGTGAATCAACCAAAAACAAAGTTCAACAACCTCCTTTCACAGTCAAAGAGCCCTCATCATGCTGAGTGCTGTTGTGTCAATGTAAGGCACCTATACTGCTTATTTTGCATTGTTTGCATTGTTTGTTGCTTGTTAATACTGCTTATTTTTGTCATCTTACACAGCCTTATGCTGGTTTACTGTCTACTTGCCCCCTGCATGGGGATATGTACATGCACATTGAGAGCCGATGTACCAGAGTCAAATTCCTGGTGTGTCCAACACACCTGGCCAATAAAGCTGATTCTGATACACGAGTCAGTCCTTCACAGAAATGTTACAGACTGACACGCCCCTTTAACTGGAAATCAGTTTGTGATTGGACGCTTCGCATCAAGGGTCGAGGAAAGGACATCTCACATCAGTTAAAACATGTTTCTTCATTCCTCACAGTTTCTCATTGCTTTTCCATGGGCGAGACTAAGACTACGTTCACACTGCAGGTCGTAATGCTCAGATCGATTTTTTTGCGCTGTTGTTCACACTGTCATTTAAATGCGACTGCCATCTGTCTCATGTGTGAACGGTATACG
>NW_018128148.1:187395-196042 GCF_001952655.1 Monopterus albus | reverse complement strand
CTGGGTCAGACCCAGGCCTGGCCCCGAATGCTACCAACGAGCAGGAACAAAGGACAAACTCCACCTGTTTACAACAAACACCTCACTTCCAAATTATTTTGCCAATTACTTTAAGTCGTTGAAATATATGGTTAAATTGAACAAAACAGCCAAGAAACTAAGGACGTCTATTTCCAAGTCTCTTCTAATGCCTTGAATGCTACTCATCTGTGCTTGTTCTTTATTTTTATTTCTTAATATACACAAATACACTTATAATTGATTACTGCAGAGGTTAACTTCTCTTCCCCATTTGTGCTTGCTGTTGATTTGTATTCGATTCCCTATTCTTGTATATCCTTATGTTCTCCTTTATCTTGTTTGTATATCAGTTGTTGCAAAATAAAAAAACAACAACAAAAAAAAAACACCTCACTTCCTGTTTGATGCTGTCATCTAATCAGCTGTTCACACCATCCCGCTCCACTGTAACGAGGTGTAAACCACCCCTCCGTCCGTCCCCGGGGAGCATAGCAGGACGGTCTTCTTCACACCGGATCCCAGACGAGCCATGGCGAGGATGTCCAGAAGACAGACGGACTGGTCCAGAGACAGGCAGACGGCGATGAAGTGAGCGTGGAACCGAAGGGGGTCACCTGAAGACGAACATGAGGAGAGAGACCTTGAGGACCAAAACCGGTTTATAAAGGACACTAACAACAGCACAAATTGCTGATGTGAGGCGCATTGTGACAGTTGTAATCCAGGCTTGTTGGTGGTGGAGCATCTTTCTGTGTCAGTTCAGCTGAACCGTTTTCCTCCTCCCTCTCTCCTCATCTGTCCCTCCCTGAGCTCCATCTTCCATCCCTAATCCATGTTCCCTCTGTCTTTTTATTTATTTTTTTGCAGTTACTAAAGTAAGTCCTCAACAGTTCACTGGCCTCTGGTGCTTCACTCAGCAATAATCACAGCCTGACTGAGCCAGACGTGCACATCTTTTAACAGGTATAAGTAAATATGAGCACATTTCTCCAGTCTTGGCTTCCTTGCACTGGTTACCTGTTTATTTTAGGATCCACTATAAAATTTTATTAGTTTTTTAAATCCCTTCATGGCTTTGCACCTTCCTATTTATCTGACTTGCTTCACTGGCATACACCTACGCGTTCTTTGAGGTCAGCTAATCAGTTTCTTTTGAGTGTGCCCTGAACAAAACGCAAGCTTAGAGATGATTGTGCCTTTGCGACTGCTGTCCCCAAGCTATGGAATGATTTACCTCTGCCCATCAGACAAGCCTCTTCTTTGCCTGTTTTTAAGTCGTTGGCATTTTGATATTTTATATTGGTGTTGATTTTATGTACTTGTGTTTATTTTTAATGTATATTGTTATTTACACTGTACAGCACTTTGGCCCACCTTGGCTGTTTTTAGTGCTTTACAAATAAAGTTGCAATGGAACGGCCAACCGACTGCAGACATGTGAAGGAAAACAACAATGTGCATGCATGTCGGATACACATTTGATAGAGTGGAGTTCTGTCTGCTGCGTGAATCACTCGGCTGAACTGGCCTTACCTGTGCGTGGGACTGTGTTGTTTTTTGAGCTCCCTGGGCGAATCTGAGGCGCTCGATTAAATGACTGATCGGTTGATTTGTGGCGACCAAGATTTTGGCATGAGAAAACGTTACCGGTGGAAACACTGAACGCTGTGCTCAAATGCCCCTGAGAGAGAGGTTTAGCTGAACCCCGGTCCAACACACACCTCAAACCCAACGTACACAGGCTCCTTTAGTTCCAATTTCCATTTCTGAACCTATCAAACAACCAGATAATGGCCGTTTGTTTTGTTTTCTGTGGTTTATTATCAAAACAAAAAACAACCTGGTTTCCGTTCTTTGTTTCCCCGTTGCTAAATGGCAGCTGAGAAACCTTTTCAAAAGGAGAATTCACTGCCCGTCAGCTACACAGGTCTGTGTACGTTCTGTTTGATTTTACCAAGTCAGGGAAAAGTCGCTTCATTTTACTCTCAAAACAAAAACGACTTAAATTCTCTTTTTTGTGCCAAAATTGAAAAACAATACAAGGGGATTTTTCGTTTTTCGTGTAGTTTAAGCCAAATATTGTTTTCTGCTCACAGCAGGGGAAACGAGGACACGAGTGGGTTTTACATTTTCTTGCACAGATGAATCACAAAGACGACAACGACGACCTGATTTTTCTCAGTAGAGTCAGAAAACTAAAATCTAAAGGGACTAGTTTCTGGTCCAGGCTCCTCTGCAGAGGAGGTTGAACTTTGAAATCGCTCCCCGTAGCTCAACTGAAGTGGAAACCTTGGGTCATCTGCTCTTTTCATGCTCTTGCAGCAGACAGTTCTGGTTTGATACAAATAATCTCCCTGAGGACTGAAGATGACTTCAATTTAAACGTTATAAGCTTATATTACCCGATTACCTGCAATACAAGTATTGTAAATGTAGTTCAGTTTATTCTATTTGTGGGTAAATACCGTGGTCATTGTTGGAAGGGCTCACGTCCTTTAGTATCATGAATTTAAAAGTTTAGCTAAGAGCCTTAAAAACCTTAAAAATGCAAGTCAACGTTACATGAGGTCGATAAATGACATCTTTCGGTGCCTGCTGTTTCAAAAGTTACTTACTAGGGGTGATTGCGATATCAAGATATGCTCCACCTGTTTTATTCGTGTTTAATTTTTTGGGCTTTATACATTTATTTATTGCTGCCTCGCCTTTTCCCCCGTTCTCTTGTGCCTCTGTGGGTTTCTGTTAACATGTGTAACCGTCTTCACCATATAATTTGTTCGTTTCCAAAAAACACCACAATGCAGATTAGGGAACTAACCGGGATATACAAGGAAGTCTCCCCCGAACTTCCCCGCTGAGGTCAGGTAGAAGCCCCGCCCCCTCAGGTCTCTGAACACCTGGTACCTGACACCACCGCTACAGTGATCCTGCACTCTGATTGGCCAGTCAGCTCGCAGGAAGGCCCGAGTTTCAGGGCAGTAGGATAGCCCCACCCTTGCAGTGCTCAGCTGGACTGCCAGTGCCGACCGAGGGAAGGTAAAGCTCTGGTCCAGAGTCTCCAGGTGGACCTGCAATGCCTCGCCTGCAGTTCCAGGTCCAGACTGTGAACCTGAGGGGACCGGAACCAGGACTGTTACGTCAAACTGCAGGTACAGGTGCAATGTTGTCATGGTAACGCACTCACCTGTGTGTGATGGGGTCATGGCTCGGATCAGTGCTGACTTCCTGTCCTCCAAAGCAAGGATGGTCTGCTCCTCATAAGTCCTCTGCTGCTGCTCCTCATACTGCTCCACCTGCTGATGGAGCTCCGGCCCTCCTCCATCCTGCCAACACAACAACAACTCTAACACACCCTCTCCCATTCTACTGTCAACAAATCAAACACCTTCCTCCATAAAGCTGAAAGTCCAGCTGGTTAACTACCATGGACACCTGATCTGGTTAACCCACCTGGTCAGCGGCAGGTAAAGAGGCAGCAGCATGGCGCTCGCTCAGCAGTCTCTCCTCCTCCGGCAGCAGCAGCAGGGGGCGTCCCAGGCGTCCGTTCTGTCGGGGGGTCCGGGGCAGTGAACCTAACAGAGCCCCCACAAGACCCCAAGACCTGACCGTTTTCAGGTCCTCCACCCTCCACAGCAGGGGGACCGAGTCACACAGACCCACACCTACAACAGGAGATGAAGAGCTGTCCTCCTCATCTCTGCAGGGAGACTCATCCATAACTAGGACCTGTGGAAAACCTACAACGGAACCAGTCATGTCAGTAGACAGAACTGGTCTCCAGGGGGAAAGCAGTGAAGAAACAAATCTGAAGCCGTTTAAATACCGCGTATTTGTTGATGACGTCCAAGTCTGATAACTGTAAATGTGGGTCCTAATCACACCTAGTCTGATGGAGAAAGCAGTGAAACCGCCATTTCCCCTTGCACAGATAAGTAAAATAAAGATTTCTCTGGTGAGTAAACTAGGGAATTAATTGAGTAAGGTTAATGTTAAACATCAGTTTACACTGTGACTACACGTGCTTTCTCCTGACGCTGCGGTCCACGACATGCCGTAAACTGCTCCGGCAATAGTTTTAACCTGACTGTTTTCAAGTGCAACCAGTCAGTGAATGCAGCACAAAAAGTGTAAACACCACAAAGCTAAGCAAACAAGACACCGACGAGCAGACGGAAGTTAAAGGGGACACGCGGACAGCAGCTAACTGCTCAGCTAAGTCTGCGTTCAGCGGAATATCGGTATTTACACCGTCACACTGCGGCTGCGACGGTGGGACTTAAGCACCTCAACAGCACAGAACACGCACCCCACCCAGTTGAACCGCCCTAAACGCCAAAACAAGCGCATACACTGAGGTCAATAGGCCGTTTAAAGAGCCAATAGGGGCGCAGACACCTGATTGACAGCAGAAATAACCAATGGCACGTCGGTAAAAGATGACACTTCCTGTTGTAGTTACTGTAACTTTATTCATTTGTTTTTAATCTTGCTTTTAAATATCGCTCTAGTTTGGCTCAAACCACCCGAGTCAAATAATAATCTTAAAAAATAAAAGTTTATTTGATATTCTGTCCTTTTGCATTTAAAAATATAAATGTTGAAACAAACATACCTAAGAAAATTTCACCACCACTTCAAATTATGAAGAGTAAAAGTTTTTAGTACTGTCACATTTCACTGATGGTTGTTCATGAAAGCACGATTTTCTTGCAGCAGGAACAGACTCCATTCTTACCTTTGAAAATAAGATTCATTATTTTTATATTTTAAAAAAATCCCCCCCACCCCCACTTTGGGGCGGTCTTGTATTCCCTCCTTCAAGCTCGGGTCCTCTACCAGAGGCCTGGGAGCTTGAGGGTCCTATGCAGTATCTTAGCTGTTCCTAGGACTGCACTCTTCTGGACAGAGATCTCAGATGTTGTTCCTGGGATCTGTTGGAGCCACTCTCCCAGTTTGGGAGTCACAGCCCCCAGTGTTCCTATTACCACGGGGACCACTTGTGCCTTCACCTTCCATATCTTTTCTAGCTCTTCTTTCAGCCCTTGGTATTTCTCAAGCTTCTCGTGTTCCTTCTTCCTGATGTTGCTATCGCTTGGGATTACTACATCTATCACTACAGCCTTCTTCCTCTGTTTGTCCACCACTACTGTGTCCGGTTGGTTGGCCATTACCAGTTTGTCAGTTTGTATCTGGAAGTCCCACAGGATCTTAGCTTGGTCATTGCAGCAGACTGTTATGGAAGGTCAGGGTTTCAGAGCACAGTCAATATCCAGCTTGGGCCCCTAAGCAAGGCCCGTAATGCTACCCACCAACCTCATTGGTAATGAGAGTCAGAGAAATAAGTGTCACACTGGCTTGGATGTCGCTTGGGTCAACAAGGTCTGCATCAGGTGTTGAGGAACCAGGGCAACCTGATGAGAAATGGGCTACTCGAAGAAGACGTTCATGGACAAGAGCTGAGAATATACAGTATGTATAAAGACTACATTTTTGAGCTTTTACCCCTAACTCACGACCTTCATCAGCTAAGAGAATTTGCTCTGTCATTGTAGTGGCCATCTACTGATGAAAGCCATGAGATGTGGCTGAAAAGAAGTGAACCTTGAGTATTACAGTGGTGTCATTTTACATCATTTCTTTCCTTCTCACTAACACTTTGTTTATATTATCTTGGTGCTGTCTATTATACAACAATCTGTTTCTTCCTGTTGAACATCCATAACTGACTCCAGCTCAGCTTTTAAGGTAATCTGTCTTAGCCTCCGTCCACACCCAAGCTTGCCTCACCCAGTCTAGAACGGTGAGAGCCATCATATCATTGGATTATAATGACCGGTGCATTGTGTTAATCACATTTAATGTTGCAGCTGGTGAAGGGGGAGCTACTTTGAACTAGCTTATATGCTAATTATTTGAAGTACTGCACATAGTACTGGGTAGCTTGTAAATTTTCCACCAGAGATCAATAAAGTCTTAATTATTGTATTAATCTGGTTCTGAAAAGAAATTAAAGTAATAAAACTAAATGCAGTGGAGTAAATATACCTCTGAAGTGTAGTGAAGTCAAAGTACAAAGTAGCACAAATTAAAAATACTCAAAGTACAGATACCTTAAAATTGTTCTTACGTACAGTACTTGAGTAAACATACTTAGTTACTTTCCACCTCTGGTGACAAACTGCTCACCTGACTCGGAGCTGTGTGTATCTACTGCAGAGCTGATGATGAAGCGATATTCACTCACTCCTCAGCCTGGGTGTTCATTCTGGGAATGTATGGGCCTTAAGTGGTGTTCTGGCCGACACACCGAGGTGACCATAGTGTTATAAGGACTGACCAGTGCCATAGACATTGGAGTTTTCCTCGCTCACACTGGGTTTCTGTGATGCTCAGTTGTGCTGACAACAGACCAAGACACTGACCTGTTTTTGTGATGTTCAGGTGCTTCACTGTGGACACAGCTCTCTACTGGGACATGGGAGACTGTCAGCATGGACTTGAACCTGAAAACTGTAAATGTATCAATAACTCTTGGACACAGTGGGACTTGATTACAAAGCCTTTATTAGACTTCTGAACTGATGTAACTGAAAGTGGGGCTGTTTATCTGCCCACCAGCTGGGCTGAAGAGGAGCCATTTATTCTGAAAGGAACAAAGGCATCAGCATCTGTACAAATGTTGCAACGCTATACTTAATGCCTCTCACACACCAGCTGTTGTCCATTGTGTTAAAGGGACAGTTCAACATTTGGCTAAATGATGGGATGAACACAATGGACTGTTCCTTTAAAGAGAAACTTGGCTCCAGTCGGATTTTGTTTTGCACTCTGCCGTTATGTGGTGACCAACTGCTGTCACTTAATTTCTTTAGTGAACACACACAGCACAGCTTCTTCCTACACTTCCCAGAAGTCCTTTGGGCATCCTCCAAAGACAGAGGAATGAAGTACTGCCGTCAGAAACAAGTAGGTGAAAGAAAACAGAATTCTAATGGAAACAGAAATTTGTTTAGTCAGTTCATGACTATGGTTGCGTCCATCATGACCACACCTGTTTGATAAACCCAGCCTCCTGCGCCCGTCCTCAGGTGTGTCAGGTGAAGAAAACTGAGGAAACCTAAACTCTTTCAGCAGTAGAGTTCAGGAACGGACGCGGCCTTCACATACACACTGACTGCTCCTCTGTGTGTGTGTGTGTGTGTGTGACAGAGTGATGAATTATGGGATTTGGAGGTGTGGTCTGTAACTCCAGTAGCATGTCCTACTGTTGGATCTGCAGGTCCTCCAGCTCCTTCAGCAGCTGGTCCTCCTTCTGGACCTTTTCCAGCTGAAGAAAACAGAGTCCAGGTCAGTCCAGCAGCCAACAGACCCGATCAATTATTGATAATACAGGAATGCGCAGCATGGGAAGGGCCAGAGTGAAATGAATGATCTCTGATAATTATTTTAATGGTGTTTGTTAAAGCTGCCCCGTGTCCTTATATGACCTGAGTTGAAAAGACTGCGACACAGCACATTAAAGCTCATATTTCTTCGCTCTACAGAGAAAAACCCACTGAAGATAGTCCAGTGGTGAGAGTGCAGGTTATCTTCAGAGTAGCAGTAGTATCACAGAGTAGAAGTACTCTGTTACAACGAAAGGCCCTGCCTGAGTAACTAATTTCTGAAGTGCACAGTAACCAATCAGCCTCATGTGGGACCAGGACTGCTACCAACACAAACTGTTGAGAATCTCCAGGTAGCAACATTAGCACTCGAGCTAAGGTGGTGTGGTGTAGTACAGCTAGGGGGGAGCGCTGCAGTCAAATTGTTTACACATTACAGTTTGAAGTGAAAATGTGACGTCACCTGGTTCTTCTGCAGGACCTTCCCAGATGCCTGCTGCTCCTTCAGCTCCTCAATGGCTTTGAGTTTCTGAAACACAAAACATCACTGAGATGCCAACCAATCATGGCACAGAACTAGGGACGCACCGATACTGAAATCAGAAACGTGTGGGTCCAATACTGCTCCTGCAGTACTCACACTCATCAAAGTGCAAGTACGTATATCACCATTACACTAAGCTTGCATTGGCTGAGCAGGTCACTCGACAGTGGAGTCATTTCAGCGGTTTGAAGACATTTTAAGTGATGACAACAAAAAAGCAGACTGCAAGCTCTGTGTGAGACAGTGGCACTCACTCACTCGCTCACACACACACACACACACACACAGTGGAGCGGAGACAAGGTTATGTTTCACTGAGACAACAACGCTAGATATGTCCAACAAAATCCTCCAGTAACAGAGAGAGAACGAGCAGCTGAACAAACAGAGCACACGCACGCTCTCCCTCTGGTCAACTGGCCCGATCCCTGTTCACCCCCTGAACCCACAGTGCCCGTCCTGCTGGCTGCTGGGAACGAGAAGAGAACCAGCACCAACTGTACGTAGGTAACAGTTGAGTCTAATGAGCCGTGTGTGCTAGGACACGAGGCTGAGCGTGTCAGGGTGTGGCCAGCCGCACGCACCCTGTTGAATTAGCACGTGACTGTGACACCAAGAACCACAGGATGACAACATGCTGTGTAGTACTGAAAGTCAGTGCACTGTAATGAGAACTATGACTTTCATTGCAGGAATG